>NC_136498.1:85615790-85618290 GCF_053919585.1 Euprymna scolopes | reverse complement strand
AAAAAAAAAATTTCCATTTGGTCGGTGCATATGTAGAGAATCTCACACTAGGCAATGGCTTCTATTTTACTGTAGGGTTCCAGTTATTTCTGAGCCGACGCCAATCATCAATACAAAGCTGAATATAATTGCTGTTAATAAAAGCATGGATTAAAAATGCTTAATAGATGTTATTCACTTCTAATTTGGCTATAACATTTAAAATGAGAAACCCTGCATATACAGATACTTCATATATTATTTATATAATGATATATCGACAACTTTAAAAAAAAAGGTCCATGATAGTTTGTAGGTAAAAATTATTTAAATGTCGGTCAATATTATGAACAATGAATTGTGATTCGAGTTAATTGTTTCCGGAAAACAATTTATCTGATCGGATATATTTTCATACAGCAACTATTTAAACATAGGGAAGTAATTCCATATTGGTCTATTACACATTTACTTTTTTTATATAAGAGAAATATATTTTAGAAAAATGAAACCTAACTCTGTATTCGTCTATTGCAGAGTTTCTTTTCTTTTGAAAAAAATATAAATTCAATAACTAAAAGGTATTCTTTTGGGTTGGGCTCAAGGCCTTTCATTGTTATTAAATATGCAAATCCCTGTGTATAAACATCTACCACTCAAAGTTGTATAATTTCTCAAGTAAATATATATATATATATATATATATATATATATATATATATATATATATACTAGCTCAAGTACCCGGCGTTGCCAGGTTGTATTTGGTATATTTGAATATTCCTCCTCATACATAATTTTCTTATTGATTAAATGAAACATTAATTCATAATGACATTTCCATATCCCCCATGAGTTAGACGCAATAGGAGCATTTTATTTTATAGAGGTCCCGTCAGTAGCATTAATCCTTTTTTCTAGTTTAATCTTTTATCTTTTAGTCCTTCTTTTAAAATATGATGTAAAAATCTATATATTAATACGATAGTACTTTTGATCCGCTTGCCGTAAAATACGTTCAAATATAGTTCGCATTTATTAATACAAACATATGATGACAAACGTTTTTATAAAAATGACTTAGTGCCATCAGCTAGAATCGAACCCAAAACATTTCGCGTCCCAGCCGCATGCGCTACCGATGTTATTAGCGAGACGAAGATAAAATCCAAGTATTAACACACCTAAAACAATGAATTTTATATGATCACCCACAGATAGCAGTATAAACATGTCGGCTAGTTGAAACGACCATTTCGCATTCCAACATGTTGATATATGTGTGTATGTGTTATTCATCAACCCAAACAAAGATCTTACTTGTTAATCCATCCCTGGTGTTTAATTACTATTTCCTGTTAATTTCAATGTTATGTAACCAATAGTTTAAGAGTTTACCTGTTATATATATACACACACACGTGCATCTACCGTTTTATTTACATACACACATACACACACATATATGAGGAGAATAATGGAAATAGCATTCCGACAAAATAGAGAAAAAAAATAAAAAAGAACAAACCGAGTTATGTGTCCATACATGTTTCGTCTTTATTAATAATAAATAAAGACGAAACATTGATGAACACATAACTCGGTTTGTTCATTTTTATTTTTATTTCTCTCTCTCTCTCTCTCTCTCTCTCTCTCTATATATATATATATATATATATATATATATATATATATATATATATATATACACACACACACACACACACACACACACATATATATATATATATATATATATATATATATATATATATATATATATATATATATATATATATATATATATAGGGTGAGACATAAATACTGTTACAAAATAAAACTCCGATTTATTCCAAGAAAATAATTTATTACAAAACCCAATTACAGAAAGTGATTAGCAAATACTGAATATGGCAGAAGTATGATTCAAAATATCTCCCTTCTTCACTAAACTACGATGACTTTTGGGAAAATCATCTATAGCAGCATGAAAAACATTTTCTATCAGCATTTGTTCAAATTTTTCTTAAAAGCTTTAATATTTTGACAAGGAGTAGGGCAACCTTCACTCTCTAAGAATAATCACCAAGAATAATCAAGAGCATTAAAATCAGCTGATGAGGAGGGCATTGCTTCTTTGCTGATCCAAGACGGACAGTTGTCTCTATAGCACTGCTGTGTTACATTAGCAGTGTGATTTGGAGAGTCCAAGCTTCATCAGCGTACACAGAATTATACCATGGGGCCAGTGCATCTTCAAGAATATCCTCAATGTAATGCTCGTTGGAAATCTTGAGAGAGAAAAAACAAGTGGAAAAATCGCTCTCTCCAAAATGGCTGCCAGACCATCACTGATGCTGGTTTCTGTGTTCTGAAAACGTTTCCTGCATTATCAGGTATTGTTTCACGACTTCTCACAAAGACATTATCAGTTTGATGATTGTGGAACTGTTGAAGTAAGAATAACTTTTCATCCGTGAAGATATTGAGCGTGCCTTCCCTGGTACAGTTTAACAACAGT
>NC_136498.1:85320790-85610790 GCF_053919585.1 Euprymna scolopes | reverse complement strand
AAGAATCTTCGCGAGAGTCGTTTTAGTACTGCTCTAAAAGCATCTTTAACTTTATTTGGATTGTTTTAGGTAGCACTCTAAACGATGGCAATAATGTAAAATTACACTATTACATGTTACGGTCTTACTAAAAATGTACGTCTACTTTATGTCCGTCTAATTGCTGCTGCTCCTGATGATTATGAAGCAACTTCTTTAAAGCCACTTCCGATTTTTGCCAGTGGAAATTATCGTGTGCTATTTAATATAAATATAAATATAAATATATATATATATATATATATAATCTTTGTTAAAGAAAATACAATAACGTTCGGACAAGTGATCTTTTCGTAAGAATTTGTAAAATACAATAACAGATCTGCATAAAATAAAATTAGAATTATATTTAATGATTTACACTAGTTTTGGGGAATTCAAAAACAAGAAAAGAATCTTCGACCATTCGCATGCTGTTTGTTTTGTTTTTGCGTTAAACATTTTTTTTTTTAAAACTGCTTCTTTTCTTTTCTTTTTTTTTAAGAATTAGGGAAATATTTAAAAAAAATAATAAAATACGAGTCAAAAGTAAAAAGGAAAACACTCTGGCCTACAAAAATGCCTGGACGGTCCTATCGACATTTCCAAGTATGGGCGCCTCAAGCGCCTCGAGCGACTAGCAGTTATCTAATCCCTTTCGAAGTATTCTAAAACGGTTTTTAGTCATATGTCAAATACATAGGAAAAGAAAAAAAATGCGTAACAGAAGATTAGGTGACTACTGACTCGGTGTGAGCAAATAAAACGCTATTGTTTCAGTTGTGTTTTTTTTGTGTTTTTTTTACTGTTTTGTGTTCGTTTTTAGTATTATATTATAATACTTATAAAAATATATCACTTTATGAAATATTTATTCATATTTGGCAAGGTTCACTTGAGATGTCCACAAGATAGCGGCTGTGAACGAATGTAAAAAATGAAAATGGAACGGAACGCACATTTAAGCGAAACGAGATTATCGCGTCAATAATAATAAGCCTGTATTAATTTTTAACTAATCTATACTTGTTATGAATATGTTTAAAAAAAAAAAGACACAGTAGTGTTTACTTTTTTTTGTTTTTTGTTTTTTAGTAAATAAAATTTGTTTTCTTATGGGTTTTGGGGTCGCTGACAACGAGTCTGATATTCAAACCCGTTTTAAAGTTACTGTTTGCATGGTATTAACCCCTGAACGCTTGGACTACGCACGAGCGCGCGGTAGCATACACAAATTTACATTGGTCGTGTTGGAATTTTTTTGGTACCAAATCCCCCCTGTTTACATTTATTATTGTTTATCTGGTTCTTATATATGATTTTTTGTGTTTTGTGTCCATTATGATTTTTAGTTTCGTATATTTTGGGTTTGTACGAAACCTTCTTTAATTTGGAGAAAAGGGAAATACTAGCTCTGTGGTGACATCACGAGTCCAGCGCGTATTTCGTCCTCTTTTGAAATTCTGCTGACGAGGAGAGTGAACGTGTTGTTCATTGCCCGGCGCTGAAAATGGAATTTTGATGAGCCTCCTTCAAAGAAGTAAACCCGGCAAGAAATTAATACCCGGCTGTGACGAGACAGACTTCCGAAAATTAACTACGTGGCTCCGGTTTTGCACGTATTTATTTTACAAGGAGTGGAATTTAAAGAAAATACCTTTTACATGACAAGGTATTATGGAATTTCTTATTCGGACAAGCGACGAGGTCTTGCTCCTGTAATACATGTGTGTCTACGGTTTTCATGCAACATGGAGGGAAGGAAAATTCTAAAAGAACTTTAAACAAAAAAAAGAAAAGGGCACGTGCCTAACTGGCTTTCAATTGTGAGTACGCTCCTAAAATTAATTTCATATGCGAGTGTGATTAGGAGATACTACTATTTTGTATATTCTTGTTGTATTCGTTAATGGATGCACACAACTTCTTTATAAGAACCAGCAGTGTTGTTATTTTTTCATTACATGTTACTTTTTTCATATGTTACCTTGGCGTTTAAGTTTAATGCCCGCAAAGGGAAAAATTTGCAACTTATTGTAAATAAAGTTTCTTCTTCGTTTCAAATCAAGACCTTTATATTTTATTCTTTACCCCCTCCCCCTCTTTTGTTTCATGCTTTTTTTCAGCTTAGTTACTTTAGCGTCGAATTTATCTGGAAGCAAAATAAATTCCGACAGTCGTCGCTCATCGACAAGTACTTTTCCTAATATTAATGCGTGCGTGTTGTTTTCACTGGTCGCCATGTGTTGTTTTTGGGTGCGCGGAAACAACACACGGCGACGAGTGAAAATAACCCGCAATACACTGGATAATAAACGCATTAATATCAGGAAAAGTACTTGTCATCACTTTAAAGAAAAGTGTGGAGGTTGACCTAATGTAAATTCGTTTATGCGCTCGCGCGTTGTCCCAGGGTGTAGGTGTTAATACCATGCAAACAGTAAATTTGCGACGGGCTTGAATATCAGATTCGTTGTCAGCGACCCCAAAACCTCCTAAAAACACTTGTTTTTGGTTGGGGCTATTATGGTATTAAACCATATATTTACCTTTTCTTTTGGTTGTTGTTTATTTTTTTGACTAGTCTAAGTTTCACGTAACAATTTTAATAAAGAAAACATACCGAAAAAATGAAATGAAATAACTAAGAAATGTTTTTTTTTCTTTTATTTTTGAAAATTCAACTAGACTACAGGGTGGTCAAAAAGTCAGGTAACATGTTAAAGGTAGAAAAAACAATATGATCCATTATAATCTCTATTCGTTTAATATTATTTCTTGGATGAAATTTTTCCACAACGATGGATTGGTCGCCGTGGCCCAGTTGAATGGCCAGCCAGATCTCCGGATCTTACCCCTCCTGATTTCTAGCTTTGGGGCTATGTAAAAGATAGCGTTTATGGCAAGAAGCCTGATACAATAGCGTCTTTAAAGTTATTTATTGACGAGGAGATTGCGCGGATATCAGCGACATGGTTACACATGTTACACAATCAGTGGTTAATCGCTTCCAGCGATTGATAGAGAGAAATGGGCGACAATTAACAAAATAAACATATTTCATGTTTGTTTCATTTTATATTTCAATGTATGGTACTTAAATATACGTGTATTGCTAATATCGTTTTTCTTTAAAATGTTACCTGATTTTTGACCACCCTGTAGTTTCACATAACGATTTAATCAACAAAAAAAACCGTAAAAATTAAATTTCATGTTCAATCCCTGCATAAATTACCAAAAGAAAACAATAAAGTAAAAAAGTAAAAATTTCTTTTGTTTTTTTTCGAAATAGACTCAACAGTCGAGTTCATTTTATTTTTTTTTAACAATTTTGTTTTTAAATACTGAAAATCTGCATGAAATAAAAATAGAATCAGTTTTTTTTTTTTTTTTTTTTAATTCTTATGCCCAAAACAATAAGCAATCGCTGTCGCGTCGGCATTCACCTGTCGGCGACTATTTAGCTAGATAATCCCTTTTATTGTTTTTCTAAAACTTTAATCACAATATTAAAATGTTAGATAATCGAAACTGTCCCTTAAATTTGAAGAAAACTATGTGTTTATTTTTACGCTAGTTTAATTTTTAATAGTAGATCCCCACCTCAAAAAAACAAAACAAAAAAAAAAAAAAAAAAAAAAAAAAACAAGCAGTGTTCATTAAGTTGCTTCATTCTACAAAATTCTCGGGCAGAAATATTGCGTTCAAATCTATACGCACATAGCAAGCAATCTATACGGACATAGCAAGCAATCTATACGTACATAGCTAGCAAACTATATGTACATAGATTGCTAGCTATGTACGTATAGATTGCTAGGTATGTACGTATAGATTGCTTGCTATGTCCGTATAGATTGCTAGCTATGTACGTATAGATTTGAACACAATATTTCTGCCCGAGAATTTTGCAGAATGAAGCAACTTAATGAACACTGCTTGTTTGTTGTTGTTTTTTGGGAGGTTGGGGATCTACTATTAAAAATTAAACTAGCGTAAAAATAAACACATAGTTTTCTTCAATTTTAAGGGGACAGTTTCGATTATCCAACATTATAATATTGTGATACAAGTTTCAGAAAAACATTAAAAGGGATTATCTAGCTATTAGTCGCCTAGGGCGTCCCTACAGGTGAATGCCGACACGGCAACAATTGGTTATTGTTTTGGGCATAAGAATTTAAAAAAAAACTGATTCTATTTTTTATTTTATGCAGATTTACAGTACTAAAAAAAAAAAAAAAAAATTGTAGAAAAAAAAAATAAAATAAAATTAAAAAAACTCCACTGCTGATAAAATTCTATTTGGAAAAAAAATTCGAAAACAAAAGAAGTTGTTTTGTTTTTTGTTTTTTTTAAATTTTTTTTACATAGGCATAACCACTTATCAAGGTCCAGAGACCACTCCGGGAATAAGGATTAAGAGTGTACAGTAATCAATTGGACAATATAGTAATCGTTAGTAATGGAAATTCGGTAAATTTGTTAACAAGTCGAATGGCTCATCAAGAACTTGTTTACGTTGGACTTGAAGACAACCATATTGTAGTCAGTTGGAAAGCAGGAAAACGGAAGACGAGTCCACAGGCGTGCAATTCTAAGAAAGAAGATTTGTTCATGGAATGTACGTTTAGGTTTAGGCACAAATAAAGAGTGGGGTGAATTATTGATAGTGTTTTCAGCTAGACGAGTGTTTCTTGTGAAAGTTTGGCCAGGGGGGACCATAGATTGAAGCTCAGTTGAACACTTTCCATGAAAATAACGATACAGCAGAGACAAACTCGCGTCATCTCTTCTGTGAAATAGAGGTTACAACGAAGAGAAAAGGACATCTCCAACGAGGCCATGAAGTCTATTTTGAACTCTATCAAGGCAGGACAAGTCCTTTCTAGCAGCTCCCGTGGCAATAGTACTCCATACTTGGACGTATCTGGCTCTTATATAGATAGAGAATTGCATCAGCAGTGAGATATCTACTGGATCGATAGAAAGATCCCACCATTTTTCCAGCAGCCTTGGCAATAGATTTGATGTACTAGTTCCATTTAAGATCAGGAGTAAATGTCAAGCCCAGAAGCTTGTCAAAACTTGAGGCCTCCCCATGACCACCCGAAAATAAATAAAAATATAATTAAAACCTTCCACACATATATAAAGAAAAGGTGTAAAAATAGGAATTTATTTTTGTAACCTCTCTTATTTATAAAAAATAAAAAAAATAATGAAAGAATAGTGTTGGTTGTGTGAATTAAATGAATCTATAATTCTCCATTCCCAAATGATCATTGGATGCTTTATCGAAAAGACGTGGAGTTTAATGAGTATTTCTTCAACCAATTTGGAATCTAATAACATCATTCCATTCTTTTCAAGGATTACTATTCCATTCGAATACAAAAATCTCATATCCTTTTTGTTTCAACCCTTATTTAATTTTTAATATATGTTCTATGTATGTGCTGAATAGGACAATTGTATCAAACCAGATTTAATATTTTGTTAATGACTTTCCTCTGAAGAGGAGCCTACATCGAAATTATGTTAGAGTGAGCAAGGCGGGCCTGGAAATCACCAGGACACAATGATGTCATAATCATCGGGGAAAGCTGACCGTTATTCAGGGTGCCCAGATCAGCCAGGACCAGTGGAGAAATGCGTCATGATGACGTCACTTCAAAGAAGAACTTTGACTCATATGCCACCTACAAAGCCAAAACGAAAGGTCATATAAGGCAATAATAAAAGGGCAAGCGACATAACCGAAAAAAAGAAAGGTCAGAGACACAGAGCGACAGAGACAGACTAAAGTTCTGCACACCCTATATATATAGACAATGAATGTAATGTCTCTAGACAATGAATGTAATGTCGACGTGATATACCTAGACTTTGCAAAGGCGTTCGACAAAGTGGACTTTGCAGTAACCATCGAAAAGCTCCAACATCTTGGAATTGGAGGTAAATTGATCCTATGGATTAAATCATTCCTAACAGATCGCTACCAGACAGTTGTAGTAAATGGCTCTGCATCTCCCCCGACCAAAGTGCTATCTGGCGTTCCCCAAGGTTCAGTACTTGGTCCACTGCTGTTCCTCGTACTAATCGGCGACATAGACGAAAAAGTAAAATCGTCTTTCGTCTCAAGTTTTGCCGACGACACCAGGATTGGCAGGAAAATAAAAGATTCTTCTGATGTACAAGCTCTCCAAGATGATCTAGAC
This sequence comes from Euprymna scolopes, assembly GCF_053919585.1. Classification (NCBI taxonomy): domain Eukaryota; kingdom Metazoa; phylum Mollusca; class Cephalopoda; order Sepiida; family Sepiolidae; genus Euprymna; species Euprymna scolopes. Next base: position 85,604,548 of record NC_136498.1, on the reverse strand, counting down.
GCTATCTACCAATGGGCGGATGACAACAATATTCAGTTTAACTCCGGGAAATTCGAGTGTATCAAATACGGTAGAAGGAAGGACCTGAAAGAAGCATCTAAGTACTCGACCCAAGACGGGAAGCTAATTAAAACCAAAGATACTGTGCGCGATCTAGGAGTAACGTTGGATTCTGATGGTACATTCACTTCCCAGATCGACAAAGTTTGTTCAACTGCACGGAGCCTTTCCAGTTGGATACTACGCACTTTCAAAACGAGACAAAAAAAACTAATGCTGACACTCTGGAAGTCGCTGGTGTTGCCGCACATTGATTACTGTTGTCAGCTGTGGACTCCGGACAGAAAAGGTCATATTCAAGCATTAGAGGCCATCCAGAAGTCGTTTCTAAGAAAGATAACTGGTTATAGTCAATTGAATTATTGACAACTGCTAGATACGTTGAATATCAAATCGATTCAACGCAGGCAAGAAAGATATTCAATCATCTATACCTGGCGTATGATGGAGAACCAGGTGCCCAACGCTAGTATACAGCACCATATCTCAAAACGTGGCAGAAGGTGTGTGGTACCACCCCTAACCAGTGCCAGGGACAACTGGATCCGACGGCTCAGGGAATCGAGTTTAAATTCCCGGGGTCCTACGCTCTTCAATTGCCTACCACGTAACATCAGAGAGATCACGAACTGCAGAATCGTTCAAGTCGGCGCTGGATACCTGGCTGAAGTCTGTACCAGACGAACCTCAGATCCCCTGTTATACCGCTATGAGACGCAGTGAATCCAATAGCTTACGCCACATGCTTGTCTGTGTAAATAGGGACAGCGAAACGGTGCAGCGGTCTATTGATTCGACGCCGCCTATACCGTCCCAACTGGAGGCCGCTTGTTGCAGTGACCTTGGAGGGCTCTGACCGCCGAAAGACATCACACAAATCACAAATATATATATATATATATATATATATATGTTAACATTTTACACTAACTATCGACACTATAGGAAAACAAAGCGGGCATTCCTCTGCACTCACTATTCCAAGCTCATACTACAGTGTGTTTTTGAACAAGAATGCGTACATTGTATAAATACTATAATGTGCCCTCCTTACCTCACTCCCTCAGCTACGTAATCCCACAGAGGTAGTAGCCAAATTGCCCCTCTTTAAATCTAATCCCCCAGAACACCCGAAATCACCAGGTCTTTTTTTCAGTGTCACAATTAGCTACACGCAACCAGTAAATTATTCGACTTCTTAAATGCATTTCTTTCATAATACATACATACATAATGGCCTAAAACTAGAAAGTAACATAATTATAATACATAATGGCCTAAAACTGCAAACATTTTTAGTTTAGCAGAATGACAGAATAGTCGGCAATCACCTTAACGTTACAACCAGTTGTTTTTCGAATTAGGAATTCGTATTTCTGAACATAGAAAAAATATTTGTTATTGTCGCTTTTGGATACGTTTCGAAAAACAAATAAATCTTTTAACTTTTCCGACTATTATTTTACATTTTTTCAATACAAAACAATCCTTCACATAAAGCTTACGCATGAAAAAACCATATTCCAAATTATTCACGCAACATAATTTCGCACATCTTACATTTCTCTTACACATTCATGCAATCACACGTACGGAAGCCCAAAACAGCAAAATTCTACGCTTTTTCTCTTTATGTATTTTTCAACACATAGACCGTTCAATCACGCTTTTTATGGCAATTTGCCGTTCATAAAAACGTAGATCCTACATTTCCTAACAACCATTACTACTACTACTGCTATTACTCTTATTCATATTTTTTACTACTAGTTTTTTTTTGTTGTTCTTATTAGTTTTATTAGCAGTGTTATTATTAGTATTCTTATTATTAAAGCTACTGTTGTAAATAGAACAGTTTATTTGTTTAAAAGATGCTTAGGTGAAAAGCGAACACTTACCTGTTTTGTACTTTCACCTAACACTTCAAACCATATCGTATATCCATTGTTTACTTATACTTAAAAAGGTAAAACAGTGTCATCTTTTTGGACACTGATTTTTATGACTCGTCACCTAACAATTCGATAAACAGATATCGTTGCATTGTTATTTTATTATTATTGTTCGATAATTTTATCAACACAAACAATACGATGCTTACATTGCTGAACTACTTTGCTACTATTACATTTTTTATTAGTGTCAATATTACTATTACTATTATTTATTGTTATTAGTTTTCAGCAAAAAAAATGTGTAGGCGACTCAGCCGGGTGTCAGCTGACAACCGCTTACTGTTGTACAAATTTTGTTGTACAAACCAGACTTCGTGTTTTAATTTAAAATCGCTGGGAGACGTGTTCAACTATTTTCTTATTTTGATAAAAAAAAATTCGCACACATACAAAATAAAATAAGTTATCGTTTAAAAAGTTTTAAACAATTGTCTATTCGATGTTTTTAAAAATATAAAGAAATCAATAAATATTTAATAAAGAAATATATTTTTATAATACTATAACAGTCAGACAATTGGGAGAAGTGCTTACGTAGAAAGCAGAAACGATTTTTCATAACTGTTCAATTCTTTCACCTAACAACTTAAAAAATAGTGTATTTTGATTTTTTATCAAGAAAAACAAATCCTCTATTTTTTCCTAATGTGCTTATGAGGAAAAAGGACATGGATTTCATGACTATTTGATACTTTCACGTTACAATTTAATAAAAAGATATTATTATTATTATTATTATTATTATTATTATTATTCCATCCTCTGCCATGAAGTAACAGTAACCAGTTTAAAAGAGCAATGACCACCATGGATGGCGGTGCCCACCACTGAGTGACAGTGCCTGACATTTGAATACACGCGATTTTTCTGTAGTGCCCGTCCTTGTTAAGAAATGGCAATAACAAAAGTCGATTTCATTTCAGAACAGTCCAATGAGGGCCGACACTGGTCATGATTGACCATTGCAGAGGAAGCCAGTGCCCGCCAGTAAACACAAATAACTACCTAAATTTAATTTCAGAGCAGTCCAATTAAGGTTGATACTGGTCATGGCCGCCAGTGACTGACAATGTATACTGGGAACCAATAGTGACAGTTGTACAGGAAGCTGAGGTTCAACAGTATACGCCAGTAAACGCTTCAATACAGCACTAACTGCCAGTGACCGTCGGTTCCCACCACAGATATCCAATGACAGCCAGTTCCCAACAATTGAAGACAGATAATTTTAGTTAGGAGCATTCTAATGAAGGTTGATACTGATCATTACCGCCAGTGAGTTCCAGTTGCAAAGGCAACCAGTATCCAGTAATCACCCCAAACCAGCACTAATCAACAGTAACCACCAGTGCTAAAAATCACAGCCAGTGGCGTCTGCTAGTTGTCACTGCTAGACAATGCCCGGCACTGGAAGCCAGATAATTTAATTTTGACCACAGTCGCCACTGTCTGCTATTTTTTGGGGGGGGGGCGGCAGTGCCCTCCACCGCCATTAAAAACTGTAATTTAATATTTTTTTTCGGGTCTGGTGATTCTTTACTAAATCTGTTCTGGCTTTGTGTCATACTTCCACCGGGTAAGGCCGGTACATGGGTCCTACTAGTATATATATATATATATATATATATATATATATATATATATATATATATATATATATATATATATATATATATAATGGGTTAAGAAACTCTAACGAGAGAAAGATGTATATTTAAATAAGGGGGGGGTCACCAACAATGTGTATTTTTTAACATTATTTTATTATTCCGTGTCTTGGTTTTTCATTGAAAATTATGTTTAGATCATTGTAATAATGTTTTTAAATCATTGAAATCGTTTTTACGCGTTTCAGACGTTCTGTGAAGCGGCCTCTTCAGAAAGTATTTAAAATGTGAGATATTTAGAATATACTCAAGATATGTTTAAAATTTAAAAGAACATTTTAGTAGTTCATTTGAAATATTTCCGAGCGGTGGGAACATGTGTAAATGATTGTACTTTTCATTCGTATGTTCAATTTTTATTACTGGTTCGTTAGGGGGGGGATGTGGTCACTGCTGTCTTATGTTTCTCTCTCTCTCTCTCTCTCTCTGCTTGTGTTTCTACTTATCTTACATATACATATATATATATATATATATATATATATATATATATATATATATATATATAGGGTATGTGTAGGGTATGTGAGTCTCCTAAATCTCTTTCTCACAATTTGCCCTGAACTGTTCAGTTTCTGTTCTGTTTCCTTTTGGATCTTCTGACCACTCTGTTTTATCAGTGAAGATAAAAATGAAATGTAATAAGTTCTCAGACGTACCTCTCCATCGTACAGAATATTGATACACTAAGGCTGACTGGGATAGCTTCCATACATTTATATCAGATCTACTGCTGCGTTCCATGTTTAAAAAGGATGTGTCATCTATAGTATCAGACCTGACGGAATGGTTAATTGTAGGTATAGATCGTTTAATACCCTCCAAAAAATTTCAGCAAAAACCTAACAGCCAGCCATGGTTCTCTCCAGAATGTGCTGCTGCCATTGCGCACAGAAATCACTTTTTCCACTGCTTCCAACGTAATAGATGTATGGAAACTAAAGCCGCTTTCAAGACCACCAGCAACCATTGTAAGAAAGTAATAAAGAATGCAAGAGAGTTGTATGCTCAGTCCTTCAAGTCCAAAGCAGCTGAGGAGCGGCTTGGCTCCCACCAGTTTTGGCAAATAGCAAACAGAATCCTGAACAAAAGCATGTGCTCTATCCCAACTATCATCAATGGACCTGAGGTAATCTCCTCAGTTTCAGACAAAGCCAAACTATTTGCCAAGAAATTTGCAGCTAATTCTACCCATTGCGACCAAGGCCGCCAACCCCCAATATTTCCTCTTGTATCAAAAAACACGCTATGTGATATACAAATATCTGTATGTGATGTTGCCAAGCTAATAAAAACCTTGATTCGAGTAAAGCAACCAGCCCTGACGGTATTCCAATTATAGTACTAAAAATCTTCAACCAGAACTAGCGCCCATTACAAAACTGTTTAAACGTTGTCTTAAGGAGAATTGCTTCCCATCACCCTGGAAAATCTCATCAGTATGCTCTGTATTTAAGAATGCAGGTGATCGCTCATCTCCCTCTCAGAACAGGCCAATAAATCTCCTGTGCGCCATGAGTAAGTTGCTAGAATCTCAGCAAAAATAACCTTCTTAGTGACACTCAATATGGTTTCCATTCTGCTAGATCTACAGCAGATGTGCTTACAGTTATATCATATAGAATTAGTGAATCCCTCGATGGAAGCAACCTTTCTAGGGCAATTGCTCTTGACATATCAAAGGCCTTCGATAAGGTATGACATAACGGTTTACTTCACAAGATCTCCAGCTATGGTATAGCTAGGAACGTCTTCTCAATTATTAAATCATTTCTTTCTGATAGGTTCATAAGAGTGGTAGTTGATAGGCAAAAATCAGAAGCTTACAGTATTAATGCGGGAGTCCCTCAGGGGTTCATCCTGGGCCCAAACCTTTTCCTGATCTACATTAATGATCTTCCAAATCACATCCTTACATCATTTGTAGACATTTATGCTGAAGAAACTACCGTCTATGGTAGCACATCTAAGACCGTAAATGACTAAGTTCTCTCCGATTCTCTCTCCTCTGATCTTGAGCACGTGGTACAATGGAGAGAGGAGTGGCTGGTTACTTTTACATCTAAAACCAAGCTTCTATCTTTACATCATCAACGTTCTGATCCACATCTGGCACCAATTGAAATGAATGGCTTTCGTCCTGGGACGGCGTCATGTTTTAGCAAGCTCCTGAACTTGACCTTTGCTCCTAATCTGAAATGGAACACGTACATCAAATCTGTTGCCAAGGCCACTAGGAAAATGGTGGAACCATTCTATTGATCCAGTAGATATCTCACTGCTGATGCAATTCAATATCTATATAAGAGCCAGGTACGTCCAAGGATGGAGTACTGTTGCCACATTTGGGCAGTAGCTGCTAGAAAGGACTTGTCTTGCCTTGATAGAGTTCAAAATAGACTTTGTAGCCTCGTTGGAGATGTCCTTTTCTCTTCCCTGCAACGTCTATCTCACAGAAGCGATGTTGCGAGTTTTCTCTTCTTTATCGTTGTTTTCATGGCAAGCGTTCGTCTGAGCTCCAATCTTTGGTCCCCCCCCTCACCAAACTTTCACAAGAAACACTCATCTAACTGAAAACACTATCAATAATCCCCCACTCTTTATCTGTGCCTAAACCTAAACGTAGATTCCATGAACAAAACTTCTTCCTTAGAACTGTACACCTGTGGAATTGTCTTCCGTTTTCCTGCTTTCCAGCTGACTACAATCTGATTGTCTTCAAGTCCAATGTAAACAAGTTCATGATGAGCTGTTCCACTTAAGTTAACAAATTTATCGAATTTCCATTACTAACGATTACTATATTGTCCAATTGACTACTGTACACGTTTAACCCTTATCCTCGAGTGGTCTCTAGGCCTTGATAAGTAGTGATTTATATGTAAAAAAAAGAAAGAATAATGGCTTCTAATTATTTTTCACGTTAAGAAAGAATTTTCATTTTGGTACAAGGCTAAAATAAACCTTTGATGCCTTGCAGAACTTTTGACCTGCTGCCCAGAAGCAAGACTAAAACATAGTTACTGAGCGCGTATTAAGTATGCAACGGTTTAGGCTGAGAGAATATTAATTTACTGAAGATAGAGATAATTGATAAAAATCTGTTTATATAAATTTGTAAAATTGCTTTACAGAGACATTTAAACACTTGTTTCAGATTTACATGACAGAAACAAAAATTCTTTCTGATATACTGTTAGATCAACTAATTTGCATATTAAGGTGTCGCAGGTCATTACAGTAATCAACTATTTTTTTATATTGTTTTCAAATTCATTGATTGTTTTGATATCAATATAGAAATACTTCCATTTATGTGTGTTTTATTTAATAGTGAAATGCATAGAATTTGTGATGCAAAGTTATTTTCCACAACCTTGCGTCTGTTATATTTATAAAGCCCTCATCTTTTCCAACCAACACACACACACACACACACACACACACACACACACACAACGTTTTGTACGCAAAAAATTTGGCCATTTTAATCCTTTTGATATACTACTTAATGATATGCTATATGGTGAACTAATTTGCATTCAGTCAATTTAGTTCTGGAATTGCGATTCTGGGTCCGTAAGTCATCAGAGGGAATGCCGAGACATATGTCCCACTAGCACTTTCATAAAAAGGATCAATTCACATTGAAACCAAGTGATCTATAACTGATGATAAAAACATTCATGGATTATATGGTTTGACCTATTTCCCAGATTTTTAAACTCATTTACATATGTTTAGAAATTCTTTTATGACATTAACAATGATTTATATATTTATTTGATCAGCAATTACTGTATGTCAAAATTGATAATTGAAATTGTACACCTTAAATATGTGTTGAGGTGAGTCGCTATTATTGGCTTGGATTTATCGTTTGTTGGCGGCTTGTAACATAATACCAACTCAACCAATAATTCAGCCTTGCTTTTATTGGAAACTAGGGGACTTACCCAGCGTTCTCGGGACCGTATAAACAATGAGAAAATTGAATTTAGTTTTTAAATATATTTGTTATTCTTATGAGAGAGGAATGTTGTATGTTTATGTATCATTTGCTATTTCGAGCAAAAGAATATTTTACCTACATAAGACGGGTATTATACATATGAACTAATTGTATCTTACCTAGGGTAGGTAATTTACAGCATGTATATGCAAGAATGGGTAATATACAACGCATTTATCTCATCAAATCCCAAGCGATGCCAGGTATTTTGCTAATATATATTCTCACTTATTTCATTCAATCCCGGGCAACGCTGGGTATTTTGCTAGTATATATCTCAAGCAATCTTATTAGCGACGCAAGGTATTCTGTTAGTATATATTTCAATCAATCTAATTCAATCCAATGCAACGCCAAGTATTCTGCTACTAGATATTTGCATTCATCTCATTACATCCCAGGCGACCGTGTATTCTGCTAGCATACATTTGCATGCATCTCATTGAATCCAGGGTGACTTCTGGTAATCTGTAAGTATATATGTGGACGTATCTCGTTGAATCCCATAATTCTTGAATTGTTACAAATTTCGACAATTTAACCCACATTATCGCTCACCTGTCTAAAATAATAACTTTGAGACATTTTCTTGGCTGGTTTTTCATTACAAACACATCATCCAAATAACTCACATTTTATCATTTTTCATAATTTTTGGATATGTTACTAATTTCAAGAACCATGTCACATGATTTAACTTACATTATCGTCCCCACTCTTACTAAAATAAAAACTTTGATACATAGGCTATGGTATTTTACTAATTTCGACTATCATTTTTTATGAGTAAATCCACATTATCGCCCCCTTCTATCACTAAAATAGTAACTTTTAGACATTGTATGGATGGTTATTTCATTACAAACCCACCAACAAAGTAACTCACATTATCATAATTCTTGGACATGTTACTAATTTCGACAATTATTTTTGAGGAAGTAACCCACATAATCGCCACCTCTTACTAAAATAATAACTTCCATATATTGTCTAGTCTGTCTACTTCATTACGAATACACCAATCAAATAACTCACATTTCATCATTTTTCATAATTTTTGGATATGTTACTAATTTGAACCGTCATTTTTTCTGAGTTCATTCACAAAATCTTAATTTGAGACATTTCTGGGCTGTTTATTTCATTACAAACACATCAATAAAATACCTCACATTTCATCATTTTTCTTGGATATGTTATGAATTTCAACAATCATATTTAATGAGTGCGCACATATAATCGCCCAATTCATACTAAAATCATAAATTTGCTACATTGACTGGGCTGTTTATTTCATTAAAAACACACCAATCAAATAACTAAAATTTATTTTTCATAATTCTTGGATATGTTACTAATTTCGACAATAATTTTTCATGAGTTAATCCACATCGCCTCCTCCTATCACTAAAATAATAAGTTTCAGACATTGTATGGCTGGTTATTTCATTACAAACCCACCTATCAAGTTACTCACATTTGACCATTTTCCATAATTCTTGGATATGTTACTCATTTCGACAACTATTTTTAATGAAGTAACCCATATAATCGCCCCCCTCTTTAACCGACACGATCCCATTCCTCTTACAAAAATAAAAACTTTGATACATCTTCTAGCCTATCTATTTCATTACGAACACACCAATCAAATAACTCACATTTAATCATTTTTCATAATTCTTGGATATGTTACTAATTTCGACAATCATTTTTTTATGATTTAACCCACATAATCGAGCCCCTCTTACTAAAATACTAACTTTGAGACAATATCTGGGCTGTTTATTTCATTATAAACACACCAATCAAATAACTTACATTTAATAACTTTTCAGAATTCTTGGATATGTTACTAATTTCGACAATCGTTTTTCATGATTTAACCCACATAATATCCTCTCCTCTTGCTAAAATAATAACTTTGAGACATTGTCTGGAATGGTTATTATATTACAAACACACCAATCAAATAACTTACATTTCATCATTTTTCATAATTCTTGGATATGTTACTGATTTCTACAATCATGTTTCATGAGTTAGCCCACATAATCCCCTCTGCTCTTACTAAAATAATACATTTAAGACATTGTCTGTGCTGGTAATTTCATTACAAACACACCAATCACATAACTCACATTTCATCCTTTTTCACTTTTCTTGTATATGTTACTAATTTCGACAATCATTTTTAATGATGTAACCCACATAATCGACCCCCTATTACTAAAATATCAACTTTAAAACTATATCTGGGCTGTTCATTTCATTATAAACACACCAATCCAATAACCTACATTTAATCACTTTTCATAATTCTTGGATATGTTGGTAATTTCGACAATCGTTTGTTATAATTTAACCCACATTAATATCCTTTCCTTTTGCTAAAATAATTACTTTGTGACATTGTCGGGTTGGTTATTTCATTACAAACACACTAATCAAATACCTCACATTTCATCCAAGAATTATGAAATATGATATGTTACTAATTTCGACAATCATTTTTCATGATTTAACCCAAATAATCCCTTTTCCTCTTACTAAAATAATAACTTTGATATATTGTCTAGCTAGTTATTTTATTACAAAAACACACCAATCAAATAACTCACATTTTATCATTTTTCATAATTCTTGGATATGTTACTAATTTCGACAATTATTTTTCATTATTTAACCGACATAATTTACCCCGTCCTACTAAAGAAATAACTTTGAGACTTTTTCTTGGCTGTTTATTTCAATATAAACACACAAATCAAATAACTTACATTTCATCAAATTCCATAATTCTTGGATATGTTACTTATTTCGACAATCATGTTTCATGAGTTACTCAACATTATCACCCACCTCTTACTAAAATGATACATTTGAGACATTGTCTGGGCTGTCTGTTTCTATTACAAACACACCAATCAAATAACTCATGTGTAATCATTTTTCATAATTCTTGGATATTTTACTAATTTTGATGATCATTTTTCTTGATTTAACACTAATTATAGCCCCGTTCTTACTAAAATAATAACTTTGATACACCATCTTGGCTATCTATTTCTATTACAAACACTTCAAACTCACATTTACTCATTTTTCATAATTCTTGGATATGTTACTAATTTCGACAATCATTTTTATCATATAACCCACATAATTGACCCCCTCTTACTAAAATAATCACTTTGAGACTATATATGGGCTGTTTATTTCATTATAAGCACAAATAACTTACATTTAATAACTTTTCATAATTCTTGGATATGTTGCTAATTTCGACAATCGTTTTTCATGATTTAACCCACATAAACCCCTTCCTCTTACTAAAATAATAACTTTGAGACATTGTCTGACTGGGTATTTTTCATTACAAACACACCAATCAAATAAAACGTTTCATCATTTTTCATAATTCTTGGATATATTACTAATTTCGACAATCATATTTCATAATTTAACCCACAAAATCCCCTTCCTCTTACTAAGAAATAACTTTGCTACATTGTCTGTGCTGTTTATTTCATTACAAACAAACCAATCAAATAACTCACATTTTATCATTTTCATAATTTGCGGATATGTTACTAATTTCGACAATTATTTTTCATTATTTAACCCAAATAATCCCCTTCCTCTTACAAAAAAATACATTTGAGACATTGTTTAGTTAATTATTTCATTACAAACGCACCAATCAAATAACTCACATTTCATCATTTTTCATAATTATTGGATATGTTACTAATTTCGACAATAATTTTTCATGATTTTACGACATAATCGCCCCATTCTCCTATATAGGGTATTCTGTTAGCACAAATATTCACCGATCCTATCCGATCCCAGGTATTCTTCAAGGAAACATCCCACCTATCTCATCCAATCCCAGGCAACGTCAGGTATTTTGCTAGTACATATATCCACCTTTCTTATACAATCCCCAGAAACGCTGGGTATTCTGTTAGTACAAATATCCAGCTATAAAGTCACATCCAAGAGAGTTCACTAGCATAATATTACAATGATTGCACATTAATCTAATGGTATTCGACAATGAAGCTACATCCAAGGGAGGTTACTTGCATATCATAACAATTATTGTATATTAATCTAATGGTAGTCGACAATGAAGCTACATACAAAGGAGGTCATTTGCATATTATAACAATGATTGTATATCATTCTAAAGGTATTCGACAATGAAGCTACATCCAAGGGAGGTCACTCGCATATTATAACAATGATTGTATATTATTCTAATGGAATTCGACAATGAAGCTACATCCAAGGGAGGTCACTTGCATATTATAGCAATGTATATTATTATGATGCTATTTGACAACGAAGCTATATCCATGGGAGGTCCCTTACATATTATAACAATGATTATATATTAATCTAATGGCATTCGACAATGAAGCTACATCCAAGGGAGGTCACTCGCATATTATAACTGATTGTATATTAATCTAATGGTATTCGACAATGAAGCTACATCCAAGGGAGGTCACTTGTATATTGTAAAAATGATTGTATATTAATCTAATAGTATTCGACAATGAAGCTACATCCAAGGGAGGTCACTTGCATATTATAACAATGATTGTATATTAATCTAATGGTATTCGACAATGAAGCTACAGCCAAGGGAGGTCACTTGCATATTATAACAATGATTGTATATTAATCTAATGGTATTCGACATTGAAGCTACACCCAAGGGAGGTCACTTGCATATTATAACAATGAGTGTATATTAATCTAATGGTATTGGACAATGAAGCTACATAATGTTTTTATTTTAGTATATGGAATCAGCAGTTTAGCAATGTGTGATGTTTGGAATATGACATAATTTTCATCTTTGTTTACTTGGCCTTTTGGCTAAGATCAAAGTGTAGAATTGTAAAGAATTCAAGCGGTCTCATCTTTCGCCCCCCTCCCTCTAACAAAATACTGGGGAGGTGATACCTTGGATCTCAAGCTTTAGAGAAACAGAAGTTACTCGAAAATAAGATGTTTATGCCTGATATTCGTATAATATTAAAATGTCTAAGTATAAGGGTGTAGTGAAACAAACGCTGATTAAATCATATTATGCTTCGCCCCTTTCCCTTCCTACTCGCTTATATATAATGTTATAGATTTAGGAATGGATTGTTTACATTTTAAAACATAGTAAATCGATTCTCGTCGGTAAAAATTTCAATCACTAATAATTTTATTTTCCCCTCTTCAATTTTCGTGTAAATTTGGGATTCTACGTTTTGAAATGCGATAATTACGTTGGTACTAAGTTTTCCACTCGAGAATTAATATTTATCTCTGGGTTATAATATCAAGTTACCATTCGAAGGCAGTTAATTTGTGTAATAGCAGCCGCCATTACAGCTTTCTGACGTCAGGTCACGTGACATTACTCAGCGTTTTTTAAATTATATATATAGATAAAATTTCATCAGGAAATAAACATGGAAACAATGAGATATTCCTGTTTACTTACCTTTTCATGAAAGCATAGTTAGACATAAGGTCAACTTTAATGTGGTGGAAATCCAGTTTCCAAAAAAGAAATATCCTGGATTTGAAACTAAAATATAAATTAGCTTAGTCTCAAAGGATTTCTTCTTTACTGTTTAAAGATGTTAACAATAAATTGCAATATGACAAGAGATACTACATTTTCTCATCGCTAAAAAATGCTACTAAATTCTAGGCTTGTGTGTCTAAGATTGAGAGAACCGATACTTTCAGTGACTCGACATAGTTGGAGGTGATTCTGATTCCTGCATCTTCTCTTAATTTCATCAGTACGTTATTCCAATTTCCATTAAATAGAGATTTTATGAAACGGTGCAACACACCTACACATACAATGCTGCAGAGAATAATAAAATAATTCTATGAATAAAATATCGTGACATAAAAATTGGAATGTCCTTTAATACAGACATTCAAAGAAAAAAAGTAGAATAATAACAAAAATAAAATCAACGTGATAAAGATTGAACACGTACATTGTAAAAACTATTTAAAACAAACCATGTTTACATTTTATAAAGAATAAATTTATCTAATTTCTATGGAATATTTCAAGAAATAGTCGATTCCTCTCTGGTTTTCTTTTCTTAGACCATCCCTAATTCAGCATTTAATTAAAAAAGTGTTTTAATGTCCAAAATTAGTATTAAAAGAAACAGGTTAATTAATTCTATAATTAAAATTAGAATTAAGTTTTGGAGAAATGGTTTTGCAGCAAATTTATTATTTTCATTTTAATTTAATTAAAGAAAATATTTTTTAATGTTATACTTTTTTCATAGAGAACACGTGAAACCTTTTCTTAAAAAAAATTAGAACAATTGGGGTTTTTAAACTTTAACTCACGAACCTCATACGTATTTGCATCTGAGTAAAATCGTTATGCACCGAGAGTGAGGATAATCTAAAGATATAGAATTCATATTAGAATTAGAAGATGTAGTGTATTTGTTCTAGTCAGGCAGCAAAAAATTCTTTTATATGTGAAGTGTCGAGAAATATAAAATATGTCATCCTGGCGGGATTTTCGTGCAGAACAATAAAGAATGCACATAAAACCCCATCTCATTTCGTTGTGAAGAAAATGATTGCACTACTACTACTGTTACTACTGCTACTACTACTACTACTACTACTATAAATAATAATAATAATAATAATAATAATAATAATAATAATAATAACACAACAATAACCACCCATATCCTCGGCTCTCACTGGCTAGGTTTCACTTCCATACCTCACACAGTGTACACATACCTGATGGTTTTTTTCCCTGGTCAACAGTGACAACGCTCTGCTAGTTAGTAAAGGATGAAGTTATCTGAACTCACTCCATCTACTCTAATTTTTGCGATCAACCAATCATCTGCTTTATTCTGTGGCCCAATAGTAAAAATAAACCCTAACAATCTTAATATCTTCATCGTTTAGATATACGTTCTCTACATCTAAGTTATCATCTATTTTCATTGTCTTACACACAAACTAGTTATCCTTTTTGAACCGACTAGTAATTCCACTACACTTGGTGTACCTAATAATCACAAGTACCACAAAAAATTGTACTGTACCCAACTTTCTTTCCACAAACTGAAAATGCAATACAAGAAATAATATTTATAAATAATGGATTAAATCACCAGTAAAAAAGTCCAATGCTAATTAGACTATAATAATAATAATAATAATAATAATAATAATAATAATAATAATGATAATAATGATAATAATAATAATAATAATAATAATACATACATACATACATACTAGCAGGACCTGTGGAAATTCCACAGGGGACTAATTTATATGTAATATATTGATGTTGGCATTCTGTAGATGTTCAGCATAAACGGAGATGCTCTGATATTATTGTACCTATTTACTATGCCTCCCCACGGGACAGAGTTAGACACCAGGATCGTTTTTTAACGTGAAGAAAAGGTACAAAAATAAAAAAAATTGTCTCAGTCGTGAAGAACTGCTCCTCCACCGAAAGAGAACAAGAAATGGAAGTGCAGCATCTGAAGAACAGATGGTATTTATTTGCTCCCCCACCGAGCAAATTAGGCACAAGGCCAATTTTTTATGTGAGGAGTGAAGGGAGGGGGAAGGGAAAAGGGGACCAGCTCCCGAGAGGTGGGAAATAGGAGCTGGTTAAAGGTCAGGCATGTGGGGTTGCCTCCACATCTGGTCTTTGCTAGTCATAGCTAGTCATAGCTTGCAGTATCTGCCGGAACAGATGGTATTTATTTGCTCCCCCACTGAGCAAATTAGGCACAAGGCCGTTTTTAATGTGAGGTAAAAACCAGCTCCCCTAAAAGGGGTCACTCTGGTTACCAAAAATAATAATTGTCCCAGTATAGAGGGTTTCCCCTCCATTGACTGGTACAAATTATCTTAAGTGCAGCATCTGCCGGAACAGATACTACACTTTGATCTTGGCCAAAAGGCTCTGATATTATTGTAGCTCATTTATAAAAACTGCAAAAGTATTTATCTAAGCTAGCAGGGACGCCCGGACTAGCCCGGTCATAAAGTATGCTTAAATATGATATTTTAATTCTTGCAGATTTCGTATATATTATTATAGATTTAATGTTCTATCAATTTTTATATATTATAAAATTGCGATTTCAAAAAATCATATATATATATATATATATATATATATATATATATATATATATATATATATATATCCTTATGATTTGGGTGCATCAGCTTGAACTCCTTGAGCTATAATCGAAACCGAAACCAAAACGTATGAAAAATTCTTGTTCAAATTATGTATTACAAGAAATGGAAGTCCATAACAATTAAACGATAGTCACTCGGATGTAAGAATGACACACAAAATAAATAACACACATGCTATCCTATTAATATAAAGATTATATTTAAAGCTTCCCAGATTTATACTAAACTGTTCAGATAGACATATGGCCTTGGTTAACAATAAGATTCCTTACTATAGGTAATAATAAATATGAATAACATTACATTAATACCCAGCCATATCTGCATAATCTGCGTCAGTTATGTATGCTGATGGATAACGTCTGCCTCTGGATTCATTTAAAGTAAAACCCAGTGTGCTGTTAGCGGCCACTCCCGGAAGAGCAAACAAGAGCTGGTGAGAAATGCATTGTTGTGTACTCCACGGCACAGGCGCACGAACACAAGACGACCGAGATCCACATATATGTGGATGTATATACATCTAGCAAATTGCACATGACGCCAATTGTGATCCTGAAGATCTGAGGCAGCTGATGGAAGACAGGGGAGTCTGGAGAGAGAGAGAGAGAGAGAGGGGGGGGGAGAGTCACATTGGTTCGGGCAGGGAGCCCGACCAAATAGATAGATAGATAGATAGATAGATAGATAGATAGATAGTCTGAATAATCTAGATTATGGATAATTTATAATTATGTCCTAAGAGCGCATAACATGAATTGACAAATGATTGTTGAATTGAATTTTAAAACTTCACATTTTCAGTATTCTACATAATTTTAGTTGACCATTTCATACCATTGATGCTGTCAACCATAAAGTTTAAATCCGAGAATGTTCACATTTTCTAGGAAATCACTAAGATAACCATGGAAACAAAGAAACAGCCCTATTATAAGTAGTGCATTCTTTATTTATATCAGCGACCTCTAATGTATAGAGTTTAATGCATATAGGATTTTTCATAAGTATGCTTTTCTTAACTTTGAAATTTAAAGTATTTGATGTAGTTCTTTCAAACAAATTAGGTTCCTTCTTTTGAATTGCATTTGAAAGTTTGAGAAAAAAAAAGCTAAAACAATCCTTATGATAATAATAGCAAAAAAATATTCATCATAGAACTGATTTTCATTTTCCTTTATATTAAAGCAAATTTGAATTAGTTTATTGCATTTTGTTTTTATCTTTCATTTTTGTCTTCTCTCCTCTGAAATATACTTTAGCCTCTTCTATTTAAAAAGGGGTTCAAGAAATAAAATCAATTCAAAACCAGTTTCAGTGTTGATAGGCGCAATAAATCTACAAACGAACTTTCTGTTAAAATATTTTAAAGCTTTTATTAAAGAGTTACTGAATTAAATGTACCCCATTTCTCATGACTTGTTGAGTAAATTAGATTACAAAAGAATTAAGACCGAACTGATCTCCAGTACAGGACATTAAGGCACCATTCACAGATCACAAGCTTCTCTCCCTCTCAAGAGATTATGATTTGTTTGAAATCATATAAAGATTCATTTTTCAAGTTTTTCCTTTTAACATCAATTCTTAATGAAATCGATTCTATTTCTAAGATTTCCCTTATATTTACCCACTGAAGAATGGTGAAATATTCAAGTCAATAATTCCTAAATATGTCAAATAATGTATTTTTAGTACTACTCTTGTTATATATTACTATTACATGCATCTCATTACATGGCCATCATCATTTCTTTCCATGCAACGCATATCCTCAATCTTCATAGACTAGATTTCACTTCTATACATCACAGTGTATGCAAACCTGATGGACTCTTCTCTATACGCTTCTCCTATACTCAACACTCAATAGCAATATACTAATATAATAATATGATATAATGTTTATTTATAAAATAAAAAGCAGCTGATCTTATTTATTTCATCTCTCCAAAGAATGTGATAATCATCTTACAACGACTATGCATAAATCACTACATCCAAATGATTATGCTGGTTCTATGTGAAAAGGAAAGACGGAAGAAGAGAATTAGTGTGTATAGAAGATTGTATGAATGACACAAAAAAGTAGAATTAGTACAATATATAATGCAGAACACAGAAATATAGTAGACACTGAAAAAATGAACAAGACAGAAAACAGAGAGGCAAGAGATAAAATGAGAAAATGTGAAGAGAAACAACTACATGGACAATTCATGTGGATGACAAAAGATGAGATTCACAAAAAGACCTGCTCATGGCTGTGAAAGGGACACCTAAACAGTAGTACTGAATCACTAATAACAGTTGCACAAGATAACGCGATAAGAACCAACTATATCAAAGTGAAGGTCGACAAGACACAAGAAAAACAGAAAATGCAGATTGTGGACAAAGAGACGAAACAATAAACCACATAATAAGTTAATGCAGCGAACTAGACCCAACAGAATATAAGAACAGACACGACCAAGTGTGACTTGAGGGGGGGGGGCTTATTGCTACTTCAATTTCAAATGAAAGCCAATAGTCGATGGCAGTAAGAAATCAATGATAAATTGCTATTAAGGTGATGCAAATTTATTTGCAAAGGTTATCAAAAAAGATGGAGAATACTGGAAATCGGAGAAGAGCTGTTAGCACCTAGACTCCAGAGAACACCACAGGTTGTTGATAGTTGATGTGAGTCTTAAAGACCTGATGATCCCAGAGGATTTAATCTAGATAGTACAATGAAATGTGTGTAGAATAGGATACTTCGATGGTATGGTCACATTGAATAAATGGATGCGAATTCTTGTGTTAGTAAATTTAGAACCGTTGATGTAACAGGTTCAGTTCACAAGAGAAAGTAAAATAAAACATGGAAAGAAGTGATAAGAATTAAAGAGATAAATAAAGACCTGGCCAGAGTTAGTTTTAAAAAATCTAAAACCCGTCCAATAGGTATGTAAAACAGACATTAAATCGAATACAATGATGATATTCATTTTTATACTTGTGTTGCTTTAATTTCGACTGATCTTCCCCGTTTATATGTTCCTTATTCTGATGGGAGGGGAGTTGTTTTTAATTCAACGTTCTCTTTCTTCTGTGACTCTCACAAATCTGAACACGTCATATATTTGATCAAATCGTCACATAAATTGAAATAAAATAACATTTTCACAGTCTTGGTTCATCGTTTCAGATAGTTGACACATTTTTTGCATGTTACTTGTGTTTGTTAATAAATTTCTGATTTATTAAGGATTTATTTTGAAACAAACTTCTTAACTATTGTTATTATAATCCATGTGGAAATTTCATTTCTTTCATCGATTTGTAAAATTTACCGTTAGTGATATTTCACTTGCTAAATGTAAGGTTTAATAATATTTAGAAAATATTTGGCTTGTTTATTTTCATAAAAATTAAACAATATCTCTTCTTTATAAATACTTATTGAACGTTGTAACAATTTTCAACAATTTTTTTCTTTTTACTCTAAAAAACAATTTCCAGTCAAATGCGTTTTAAATAAAGGAACTGAACTAGACTTGTCGTCAAGGACACGTGGGAGAGTAGATACAGTACTTTGTAAAACTGAGTTGTACGAGACACTGAAAAACCATTTGCAAATTGCGTATGTTGCAATATTTTTAGTATCTCTGTAAGGATATGGCTACCAAAAATTGGAAGGTTTTATTTAATCTGATGAAGCCACGCTCTGCTACCAACGAATGAGAAACCGGAATTACCCCATAAATATACTCGTTATGCATACAATTAATTAATTTTAAATATGTTTTTCTCAATATTGCCCTTTTGTTTCGAAAACATTTCTTTTCTCTTCTACAATTAAAATGACTTACAACTCAAAAGATTAAGACTGTGAAAATAGCACTCAAGATTAGAACAGTAGTTTGGAGGATCAAAAATAATTATGAATAATCAATATTCATGTCAAAAATTTAGAAAAGTAAAACGAAAAAAATTCAAAGGTAAGTTTTTAAAACAAAATCCAATTCAATGTGTAGAAAATTCATTTAAAGATCGGTAAAGTCAGAATTTTTACCTGATCGATAGTAATTAATTTTCAATTACTTTTCTTTCTGTCTTTGGTGGTCAGATGATTTCATTGGTTAAAATGGATGTAAAATGTGATAACATACGTAGAAACGTGAATAATTCTAGTATTATGCAGACAATTACGTAAGTGTTGATGGGCCTCTTGAAACAACGCATTCATAATCGTTGGAAACAATATGGTATCCGGCGTTTATGGAAGCAAAATAATTCAACCAAACCATCATTTCTGTCTGCTAATGTTTCCATCTTATCGTAAACAAATTTTAACAAATAATTACATAAATAGAAAGATAATCGCCCTTTTATTTCATAGTTCTAGAGGTCAACTAACATCTCATGAAATATTCTATTAAAGACTATGACCAAATTGTTTACTTTACAAAATTGATATTATCCGACACCTGGCCACTAAGAAAGACTCAGTTCATCGTTCGTTTCATTTTCTAATCTTGAGACGAATTCGTCTCAAAGTCACTATAGCATTTAGAATCTGTAAACGTTGTTAAATTCATTTGGTGGTTGATCTGAGTATTCAGAAAGTAACTTCTTAGATTCATTTATTCTCCCCCTTTCCCCTTTATGTCTCTCTTTCTTTCATTCTGTTATAAAATGTTTTATTGCTCTTTTACAGCCTGTGATTTGATGAAAGCAATTGTAATGGTCGTTGTTTAGAAAGAGGAAAGTAGATTTTTATTAAAGCAGAACAACAGACAATGCATCCAGATTTGTTTGAGTTGATTTAAGTAACCCGGCCAGTTATTAGGAACACCAAAAATAAAACGCATGTTGCAAACACAATTTAAAATCTTCAGTTTGATGATAATTTCGAACTTGCTCTTTTGTCATAAGTACATTTTAATGAATAATGGCATTTTATAAAAAGTTTATATAAAACTATTTACCTCATTGAGGTTTTCTTCTTCTAAAAGCTGGACTTATATATTCCGTGATTGTTAGTTTAAGTTACGTGTTACTATTTTAGTTTGCTGCTGCGTATTTATCGTTGTATTTACGTGTGTGTGTGTTACTTTTGTCTGTTTGCATACACTGTGTCACTTTCCCTAGTTATCAGTACTGAATTATGCAAAGAAAAGCGGGTTCATTTTTAATCACGTGCAAGCGACTCTATAAGTCACTCAGTCGGTCGGTAGGTCGGTCGGTCGGTCTGTCCGTAACACTTTTGTGTTAGGCCTTTTTGATTAAGATTAAAGGTGTGTTGTTAATAGATGCTGTTTTTAGCTTTTTAAGCTTTTCTTGGCGTTTTAGCGAAGATCAAAGTGTTAATTTTTTATGGTAATTTTTTTCTTTAAACGAAATAAATTAAATATGAAGATCAAAGTGTAGTATCTGTTCTTACTACATGCTGTACTTACTGTGATATAAAGCGGGGGATCACTTTTCTGTATTAATTTAATGTAAAATGATCACCACTTTACAACCAGTCAGTCTCAAAGCCATTCAAGTCATTCTCCAGATCCTTCAAGTTGTTTTTGAAGGATTCCATTTATTTTTTAAGCATTCAAGTCATTCTTAAGGTCATTCAATTCATCCTTAAGTTCATTAAAGTAATTCTAAGTCATTTACTTTTTATTTATTTAAGTCATTTCAACCCATTTTTCGGTGATTTACGTTTATCTTTAAGAATTTCATGTCAATCATACATTCACGCATTCATTCATTACATGAGAGCACGCGACTAATGGCTATCGGCCTTGTTATAACAGAAACGGATTTAATTGTAATTGCACATACACATGTACAATTCATAAACATTAATAATTTACAAACATTATAGGTAAAAGCGTTTAAGAGATATTATCAGTTGTACAAAACTGGAAGTGGGTTAGGGTTTACTGAATTTTCTCCTCGCTAGTTGTCCATTTTCTTACTCATTATATAGGATCTGATACAATTTTCTCATTGATATAAACCCTGTGTATCGCTGTATTGTATGTCAATATTTTTTTAATTTTGAAATAGATATTTAGTCCCATTTTCATGTCTATATGAACCCTGTGTATCGCTTTATTGTAGGTCACTATATATATATTTTAAATTGCTGTTAAATGTAATTTTCTTGTCTATATAAATCTTGTGTATCGCTGTATTGCAGGTCAATATTTTTTTAAATTTTGAAATAGCTATTTAGTCTCATTTTCATGTCTATATAAACCCTGTGTATCGCTGTATTGTAGGTCAATATTTATATTCTTTAAATTGCTGTTAAATGTTATTTTCTTGTTTATATAAACCCTGTGTATGTCAATATTTTTTAAATTTTAAAATAGCTATTTTGTCCCATTTTCTTACATATATAAACTCTGTGTA
This sequence comes from Euprymna scolopes, assembly GCF_053919585.1. Taxonomy (NCBI): domain Eukaryota; kingdom Metazoa; phylum Mollusca; class Cephalopoda; order Sepiida; family Sepiolidae; genus Euprymna; species Euprymna scolopes. The sequence continues at coordinate 85,582,202 of NC_136498.1, read as the reverse complement.
TTGCTGTATTGCAGGTCAATATTTTTTAAAGTTTGAAATAGATATTTAGTCCCATTTTCTTGTCTAGATAAACCCTGTGTATCGCTTTATTGTAGGTCAACATTTTTTTTAATTTTGAAATTGCCATTTGATGTTATTTTCATGATTATATTAGAATAGAAAACAGCCAAACTAAATATTTTTTATGTATCAAACCACATCTCTACCCACGAAATGCTGTCAGTGTTAGAATTAATAGGAAATATATGAAAAATTAAAAGAAAACTTGAAAGTTTGGCAAAAGAGAAAAGGGGAAGATGTATCATTTTATGCAGAATGTAGAAAGTGTAATTTAATTTGTTTTTCTATTCGCATAAATATTTGAAATAAATTCGTTATTAAATGCCTTTGAAAAATTATTATTAAATAATAATAAAGAGCAAAAGTGAATTAATGCTTTTCCTACTGGTATTACACCTTTTATTGTCAGAGATATAACCCGATTTGCTTTTGTAGGTGTATCAGAACTTTTTGGAAATTTTTGACACCCCTAACACAAAACTGCGAATAAAATATTAAAAAAACTCGTAATTTCTCTTTTTAAAGTAGGTTGTTTTTTCCATTATGGAATATACTTTCAAAATAAACTATTAAAGTTGTTTAAAAAATAATAGAAATATTTTTTTTTAAAACAGTGTTTACAAAGTGCCTGCGCGCGTTCATGCAGACATTTTTTACGTAATGAAATCAATTGTATTTTACGAGTTAAATTTTTTCAATTTTTAAACTTTAAAAATCTATCAAAATTTTTCTATTGGTGCAAGTTTGAGGATATTTTATGTTCAATGTGAAATTTTATTCTCTTTCCAATAAACCGAATATAATATTCTAGACAAGTGTTTTTTAAATGTCTATTAAAATGAAAATAATAAATTTTCTCACCTCAAATTTATATATCACAAATTGAAGATAAAAGATCAATAAATAAAATAAGCTGATGTAAAACAAAAAAGAACAGTTATTTGCAATTTTACCTGTTTTAAAAACCACGTTGAATTTTTTTTTAAGTGAAACCTTATAATCTTGTTATATTGTTCCGAAAATGTCGAACAATTACGACAATTTTTTCTATTTCATTCAATTTTCTTTAGATATTTAAAAAAAAAAATCACTCCATAAAGAAGAAATAAAATATATTAAATCAAAAACTCATGTATTTCTTGGAGAATTAAAAAAAATTCAAAAATCGTTAGAGTGTTTTTTTTTTTAACGGCAAAAACTGATAAGTGAAATGGAAATATTTCCTATCTACGGTGGCCCATATTACTAACTTTTGTTTACAGCACGCAATACAAAGAGACATTAGTTCTGGCCCTAAAGCCATCGAAGATGTCAACTCGAAGAAAAGCAGACATTTGTCTCCCTTTATTTCAACTGTGTAAAACATCTGATGTCGCGTTTTTTTTTAATCCTTGCTTAAAAAGTATTTTATTTAAAAAGGACATGGAATATAAAATATAAATATGGGTAAATTCTTAACAACGAAGAATGGAAGTATTCATTGATTAGTATTTTTGATATGTAAGTGATTTTTTAGAATATATATATATATATTATCGAAGTAAGTTAAAATTCGTTGATTTTCGTTAAATCTTTTTTAAAGAAAACAGATTTAAAAAAAAAAAGATATTGCATAACCAACTTATTGTTCTGAATGAGTTCAAGTCCTCCTGATAAATGTTGCCTAGTAATAAAATGGATCAAATCTAACTATTCTTATATATAATATAATTCAGCAATGTTTTTTGAATAGTATAAAAATTAAAAGATAAATTATTCTCCAATGCGAGTTTTATATTCGTGCATACACGTCTTTGTAAATAATTACATTCCTTGAAACTCTTCTATTTCTTTGGGATAATAAAGTTTTCACACCTGCACTCGAAAAGCATGAAATATTGTTTTACCAAGAAAAGTAAATTCTTTCCCCTTTTTATTTCTATTTCCCAATCTAGAACATATTTTGCACAATAACTGAATTAAGATTGAAAGTTGCCAGTTTCACCTGTCAACAGAAAATTGAAATATCTCTTTGCAAGAGAATGAGAAAAAAAACACTAAATGAAAACTTATCACATCGAAAGAGATAAGTACAAAGTGAACACACTCATATTTCATCGTGACTTTAATAAACAAATAAAGTTTAAAAACAGAAAACGAAGGTTTTACTTATTGTGGAGCTGAATTTAGCAAATAAAACGAAACAGATATTAAAGGAATTGTATTGAATGTATTTTTTACACATGTTTTTTCTCCAAAACACATTTTTTTATATACATCTGGAGATTATCTTTGATTGTCATACATCATAATAGTTTTGTTTGGTTAAACAATTGGTACTTGTGCAGAATGTGCTCGGAATATGGCGTCAATCGCCGGCTTTTGCCGAGCGTCGTCGATTATCAAATCGTAACAACGCTACTGAATAATACTGAAGAAAATATTTAAATATAATAAATGACCAGAAAAAATATAACGAAAATAAAAAGAAACAGAGACATACTGCAATAATTTCTGTTTTATTCTCGTAACAAAGTTTTTAAGGGAAAATAATAAACAAGTTGTATTTTTTAACCAATTTTTTTAGTCAAACAAAATTGAACAAAACTAATAAAAAAAACATCTTTTTCGTTTTTTATATTTTTTTAGCAAAAGTTAAAAAAACAAAAGACTTATGTGTTTTTCATATTTGTTTTATTCATTTTGTTTGCTTCATTTTTGTAACTCATTTAAAGTAAACTGTCTTTCCCTTTTCTTTTTCTTTCCATAATTTTTTTTTTCCTATAGAGTGGAGCTGGACAACCGATTTTGAAAAATTAAATTAAGGCAGTCGGAATATTCCCTTAGGATGAGGTAGGCTTTTCTACGGTCGCATCAGACGATGTCAAGGTGGGATGTGAAGAGACATCAGATTTGAAAAAAACTTCACCAACTTCCGGGTAGCTTTCCGATATATGCTTTAAGATGAAGACAAAAGAATCATTAGTAGGGCTATGACAACAGAATATTCTTTTCGTTGTTTTAACTCTAGGATATATATCCATTGCTATCTTATATGTTATTATGTAGAGTGATGTGCTTTGCAGTTGAATAACTGTGTCTAACTGTGTAAAATATATACTCTAGAGTCAAAACAATGAAAAGAATATTCTATTGTCCTAGCCCTAATCATTACCGAATTTCATGAACTCGAAAAGATAACTGTCAAGAAGCTCCTGGCTGGTTCTTTTTTCCAATGTTTTCTTCAAAGATCGCTAGCTCCTTTGCCGTGCATTGATCAGTGTCTTACGTCAGATTACGGTCAAAGCCAAACGTATGACGTCATGTTCCGAGCAAAGTTACGTCTGGTTCAAATTCTGAACAAGTATTAAGCAGTTTACCCAAATGATGGTTTCAATCAAAAGTTCATCTATAAAAACATTACTGTGTAACCTATGCACAAGAGATGAACTCTTCCGAACTGTGTAAATGGAGAAAGTGATACGACTCCTGGCGTGGTCTGTTTACTTCGTAGTACGCCATCTTGGCGGTATGTGCGATGATTGTTGCTCTTTTTATATTCTATTTTGTTTCTATAGAATTTATCTTTTCTACCAAGATCTGTGTCGGTATTTATCTGGCAGTAACCCTCATGGGCCACACCAACTTGGCGACGAGGGATTCGAATTCACAAAGAGGATATCCGCAACAACTTTGTAAACGTGGAACACCAAACGAAAATCTGAATTTAAAATACCCCGGTGTTCCACAACACCTTAGCGACGGAGAACTTACATTTTTAAAAGAACCACTATCGAAAATATTAGTTTTGGAAAAAAAGAAAAAAATCGTTTTGTCGAACACCAAAAAAAAAAAAACACAATTCAAAACTGTATTTGCAGATGTTTTTATTTAAAACTAAAGAGAATAAAATAGCACGTTTTTCTCAATTTAAATAGTTTTTTCTCTCAAAAAAAAAAGAAAAGAAAAAACGTCAACTAAATCAACATACAGCGTAAACTACTATCAGTAATATTTTTTTCTCGAGTAATAAATTTCACTCTTGGAAAAAAAAAAGGTCTACAAGATGGAGGACTTTAAAGAAATAATTTTTCGGGTATTACAACAACAGAACCAATATCAGCAGAAAGCTGAAGAAAGCAAAAATGGAAGATAGAATGTTCAAACAGCAACAAAAACTTCAACAACAACAACAACTGAAGAAAGACAACAAAAACCTGAAGAAAGGTTGGTTCTACAAGGGGAAAAGTCTACAAAAAATCAGAATAACTTCTTAAAAACTTGATCAAAAACCTAACATGGACAGTAACACAGCGTTTTCGCAAAACACGATATAGAACACAATAAAGCCGTCCCTGGTCAAGACCAAACGTTCAATGCATTCTTTAGAAGGTATGAAGACCTTTTCAACGTTGACTTCGAAGATTGGCCTGCTGCGAAAAAAAGCTCGTCTGCCTTAACAAAAGCTAGAAACTACTGACCACAGTGAGTTCGTGGATTACATTCGACCTAAAATCTACGGGTCTGGAGTTCATGGAAATTGTTAAGTTACTTTCAGAATTTTTCAGTTTGAATACATTTCTGTATCATAAAAGATGACGATGTCTTAATTTGTCAAACTAAATTAAAAAGCGAGACAACGAAGACTTTTAACGTTTGCACCGATCACAAACAAACATTGTAACGACTTCAGACTAACAGAATTATTGTCAGATGATTTTAAATGTCTCATTTTTGTTCAAGGGCTAGTGCAAGCAAAAGTACTTAGATTAGATGGTGAGTATGAGCAAAACTTGAAAACAAATCCAATCTCATTCTAAAGAAATTTGCAGGGGTGCCAAAGAGTTATAAGCATGAGAAGCGATTTTAAAAATACAGACACATCAAGTGTAGCATACGCCAGGAAGGTAAAGTGCAGATCTAAAAATGACGCCTATAAAAAGAGAATAACGAACATGTTCAGCTACTCTCGATATAAAGCAAAGAATTACTTTCGTATAAAGAAAAACAAAAATGATTACCCACATTTTAAAAACTGGCGAACTAAATCCTGTGTATCGCTTTATTGTGGGTTAATATTTTTTTAAATTTTGAAATTGCTATGAAATGCAGGCACATTAAATTTGGTATACTGGAAAAGCATAACAAGCTGCCTTATTTCCCTGAATTTTTTGGAATCTAAACAAATACTTTGGAAGTTATGCTAATTTGTCTATTTTCTGGTAATTCTAAGTGTGTATCACTTTATTGTAGATTACCCAAAATGCCTAGAAAGGCTCGATTGACAGTTAGTGAAAAGAAAAGTGTTGTTGCAGGCCTTGCAGAATGTTTATCTCTCGTAGATCTAGCCAAGTAGATTGGAAGAGATCAAAGAACATTGTCTTTATTCGTTAAAAATCCAAATATCAAACCAAGGAAGGGCAAAAACATAAAAAAAGTCAGTTTCTGCTCGTGATGTTGGAAAAATTCACTGTCAACTTATCAAGAAACCAGGCAGCAACAGTGCTGCTATATTTGACAAGGCTGAAATACCTTCTTTGTCCAAAAAGACATGCTGAAATATCTTAAAAGTAATTGCAAGAAGCATTAAGCCCATAGCAAGACCTGTTTTAAACCAAACTCATAAGGAAAAACGTTTGGTTTGGGCTGAGAAGTACATGAAAGCCAGCTTGGAAAATGTTCTTTTCACTAATAAGGCCAGAGCAACTCTTAATAGGTCAGATGGTTGGGCCAAAGTTTGACGTCCTCTTAACTTCCCTACCCCTCATGGATTCCGTCATCAACAGGGAGGTGGAGGTGTCATGTTTTGGGCTAAAATAATCTCCAATGAACTAATTAGACCATTTCGAGTGTCAGGTGTCAAACTGACAAGGCAGTCTTATATTTTATTTTTAAATGAGTATTTGTCACCATGGCTCGATGACCTTGCATTGAGGCGTCACCGCAATTGATTTTTATGCACGATAATGCGCCATCCCACTCAGCCAAGCCTATGACATCCTACCTTAAGTCATTAGGAATTAGTGGAGAAAATTTGATGACATGGCTACCTTGTTCTTCAGATATAAATCCAATTGAGCAGCTCTGGTCAATAAGAAAGATGGAAGTTTATGAAGAAGGTGTTCAATTTTTGTCGAAGGATGAACTTTTGAGATAGATTTCGGAAGTTTCTTATAGCATCACATCACCTCAAATCCGCAAATTGACATCATCAGTTGACAAGAAGCTATTCAAAGTGATTTTTAAGCATAAAAGTTATGTTGAAAAATAAATATTTCCAATGTGAAACTCGTTCTTGTTTTCGGTTAATATTGTTACTGGATATGTTCTTTATTTCATATAAATAGAAATATGAAGTTAGAATATTGTTTTATTACCGAAAATATACATTTTTAGACACTTGCAATAAAGTGATACACACTTAAAATTACCGGAAAATAGAAGAAATTAGCATAACCTGCAAAATATTTGTTCAAATTCCACAAAAATCAGGGAAATAAGGATCCTTGTTTTTGCTCTTCCAGTGTTATACCAAATTTCACTTCTCTGCGTTTCATAGGAATTTCCAAATTAAAAAAATATTGCCCAGCAATAAAGCGATACACAAGGTTTATTCAGAAACGAGAAAGATTACCTTCCGTACTATGTAACGGAAGCAGCGAAGTTCATGTTTCGGAATAAGAATTGTCAAAAGTGTATTAAGCTTGAGCGGCAAATATTGCATTATAGAATCAGACACAAACAAAAAATAAAGCCAAACGAACAAACTCCAGCGAACAGTCTGATGGAAAATTACGCAAATACGTAATTGTCAAGATATTTTATAAATCAATGAAATTACAGTTAAACACTGAGTTGGAAATTTCAATTATAAATTAGAAAAAACTTGAACTAACTTTGCAGAAAACATTAAAGTCAAGCTGCACTTTTACTGGCAATAAGATTTATTTTATTGGAGAACTATATTTACCAGTAAATTTGATCGGGACTATTAAAAAATTTGAAAGCGTACATTCTAAAACACCTTAAAATCTATTTGATTTGAACTGGATAAACAGTTTTAAACTTTGGAATTTATCAGGCAACATTTGAATCAGAAAATATGTAGAACGTTAAAGAAACGAAAATATGCCGGATGAAATCCCTTCGAAATTAACCAGTTTATGAAAAACAACTAAAGACTTTGAAAATTGCATACAACAAGGAAGGCAGTAAAAAGAATAACGCGTATCATTCGAAAAATATGTCGAGGAATGAGGAAACAACAATTAAAAAGTGAGCAGAAAATAAAAACCTCACAATCAGAAATTAAAAAAAAAACGTAAACAAAAACGGTTGAAGCATTAAGGAAAACACAAAAACAATATTCACCCGAACCGCAAATAGGATTGAAAAATACAAATACTTTTTGACTATACTAGCTTCTAACATTTCACTTTCTTTGTATAAACATAGGAATACCAAAATAACTGAACGCTTTTAAATGAAAAGAAAAAGGGAAATTAAATGAAGAAAAATATTTATTCGAACACCTTTCTTCCCTCGACTGAATTCAACTGTAATTTCCATCGTCCGTTCTCCCTCAGCTGCGAAAACCTATCTGCTCTTTGTGCTTCCAACTCGTCCTTTTCATAACCGATTCTGTCCTCTTATGCAAACTGCCATATGTATATTACTGAGCCTTCCACCAACGAAGATCTTTTCTTTCTCTTTTCTTCTTTCATTCCGTCACCCGACAAGATAGAGGGAGGTGCGCCCGTTTTTGTAAGATACTTTTTTTTATTACTTTAACCACGTAAGTCAATTTCCCTAATGTTGTTGTTCAATTTTCACTACATTTTTCAACGGAATTAGGACGTTATTCAGAAATTAATTAATGATATTACTAAAAAGAAGTGCAGATCTAAAATTAAATTGTAAGGATTGGTTATATCAGAAAAGGTACAAAACATACACGAAAACCAACGAAAAAAAGTCACTCAGGTGACTAAATTCACACTACATGTAGAAGAATCGATGCCAATTTTCAAGACGTTTAATCTCGATCCACCCCAACCAGAATAGCGACGGTCAGAAAGAAAACAAATTAATCGATCATTGACTAACGACCCATAGTGAAAACGATACTAATAAGCTTTTTTGGCGGCACAAGAAGTATATTTTTTGCTAATATATAAGTCAAATAGAATTTTTACTGCACTGCACTGCACCTCCAAAGGAGATAGCTGTGCCTGCATGCATGGTTTTATCACAACTGAAGAAATACTGTACAACACTTACAGAAAATGGTAATGTTTGAAATAAATGGTGTTATGACAACAGAATAAATACACTAACAGTCTGTTTTAAGACACTGTTGATATGACGTAAAATTGTGTTTTAAGTATTAAAAACTCTAAAAAGCTTGTCATTTCATACCAAAGCTATTGATATGGCATAAAATTATATTTTGATATTAAATACCATTAAAAATAGTGCACCATCCCTTCCCAAATCCGAAAAATTCGAATTGAGCATAAAGACCAATATTACAATAGTACAATAATCCAAGTCAGAAGTATATTATTTCTAATTAAGTGCAAAATACTATAATACTATAATACTTAATACTAGCAGGACCCATTTCGAGGATATATAAAAGAATGTTAAGTAAAGAAAAATGTTTTTAAATATTCTTTGTGAATTGCTAAGTACCTGTGTACCAGCGTTACCCACTGAAAATTTGTCACAAAGCCAGAACAGATTCCGTAAGAGAACCCCCCCAAAAAAAAAAATGAACTATGATTATCTGGGGCATCATTATTTGTGAGTCATGTAAAATAGTGACTGAGGATAAACTGCTAAAAAATGTAATACAGAGACATGTTATAAATGAAATAATTGAAAGCGAAAATAAATGAATAAGTTGTTAGGTATGTATTACTCATAGCATTTAATATTGTAAAATAAAAAAAAGCATGAATATTTAATGCAAACTAACGTTACCAGTAAAATTGTTTTATAGTTTAGGTGACTGAGATAGGATATTTAAAATTTTGCTTTTATGAAGTAATAAAGAAAAATGTAATATGTAAAAAAGTCAAAATTTAAGTGACCGATATAGGAAATTTTAAACATTTTAAGCTGCTTTATAATCATCATTAATGAAGAGTGTTTGTTAGATCATTATGTATCCGATAATCTGATATTATTAGAATCATTAGAAGTTGTTTTTGAGAATATATTCTGGAATAGTAAGTTAGGGGTAGGGGTAGGATTAGAATGTATTCTGGAATAGTGGGTCTGATCATTGTTATTGAAACAAGTGGATCAATAAGGAGGTTGGCTATTAATGCCTAGTGATTGTTTGCTGTACATTCGAGTTGAATCAATATTCAGTTAATAATAAATATGAAATGACATAAAATAATTGAAATTTTGTATGCGAATATGTTTATGGAATGGAGCATGTTATTTTATAAATCTCTTGGATAGACTATATTTGATGTTGTACATTCTGGCGCTAAACTATATAGACATTGTGGGGAGACTACATGTAAACATTCTTCATAAAATTGTCCCTGGCTAAAGCAAGACAAAGTTATGTTGAGATCAACCAAGGATTGTCCTTGAGACTTGTTTATTGTCATAAAAATGGTAGAATAATTTAATTGAGAAGTGAACCTTTTAAATTGAATTGCAGATTCTGACGGAATAATGGGCATTCTGGGAACTAATGCCAATTCACCCACTAGTTATTATGGCAGCTTTTTACACATGGGTTTTCATGCGAGCTACACACAATCTTGTTCCATTGTATAGTCATGGAATATCAAGATTCTGGAATAACATAATGGGCATCTAGCTTTCAGTTGTAATTTGTGTGGTTACATACCCGGTCATTCTAATGAATTGAAGAATTCTGTATTGTACGACATCGTAATCATCGAAAGTAGAATGTAGAGAACTGAAAGTTTGTTCTTCACCTGGAATTTCTTTAATCGCTTGTTTATTGATGACATGTACCATGCCATTTTAGGAGATAGAAATGCTCTCTCCGTTAACCATTGAGAATACACATAGTTTTCTGCTATATCTGGATAAACTTTGCTACTAAGTTCTGTGAGTGATGAAGAAACATGAAGTATTACAATCTTGTCACACACAAAAAAGAAAAATAAAGAGAAAAACTGCCGATACTTATTCAAAGAAAGTAAAACAATGTTGAAATAATAACAATATTATTTTGAAACCCAGACTTAATATGGGGAGGGGATGGGGAGGGTGTTTTGTAACTACTCTGTATTTGCACGTAATAACGAAAAGAACACTGTAAAACTTGAAATTAAAGCACCGCAGTTTTTATTGTTTGAATCAATACATATATAAAAGTAATTAATGACTGATCTGTAAATTAAGCGAAGAAACGTCTCCCACTTCCCCCTCAAAAGTTCGGTAGTTATGAAGAGAATTTACCGTGCTGAAATAATAACATTTTTTAAACATATTCTTAACATGGGTAGATTAAGTTGTGTACTTTCACGTAACAAGCTAACAAACAATTGAACTTTTGAAATGTTTTATTTAATGTATATATTAATTATTTACTGATGTGTAAGTTAATCCAATTAATCCCCTAAAAATTCTGTCGTTATTTATGAGAAGCAACCTTGCTGAAATAATAACGTTATTATTGTCAAATCCATTCTTAATATGGGGGAGGGTAGGGTGGGGTGTTTTACAACTGTTTTGCACTTTCACATTACAATGAAACAAACTAAAAATACCGCCGAACTTAAATCTAAATCACCGCAGTTGTTATTGTTTTTTTAATGTATGTATTACATTAATTATTAACAAATGTTAATGTATTGGGAAAATTAATCAAAACAATCGGCCTTTCCCCCCCCACTTCCAAGTATAAATAAAGAAAAGGAAACCGTAAACTTGAATTCAAAGATATTTTAATGTTTTTATTTAATGTATATATTAAAGCAACTATTCACTGATCTTTAAATGAATTGACGAAATGCCGCCCCTCAAATATTTTCGTTATTCATGAAGAGAAGTTACTGTGCTGAATGTTATCATTATTATTATGAAACCCATTATTAACATTCGGAGTGTAGTGCAAGACGTTTCCCAGATTAGCAAGATCAGCATACCTCATTTCTAGTTCTATTTCTGACCACAGTTTCCGATGAGTGTAACGAATGCCCGTAGCCCATTTGAAAATGCTGCTCATGCTGTGATAATGGTAGAAATACCCTAAATTCTCGACCCAAAACTGAAGAGCCATTACTCAAAATGACAAAGTATTGTAATAAGGCTGAATGGGAAGCTATCAGGGATCTCATCAGAGATGCGCCATGGGGAAATATCTTTTCCTTTTCTGCTGAACATTGCGCAAATGAGACCAGTGAATGGTTCAAAATGACAATTGAAGCACATGTTCCCATAGAAATTCTATAGCAAACCCAATCTCTCTAATGATTTACTTCTACTTCTGCAGCTACCATTGCTCAAAGGCGACATGCACATCACAGATTTAACCGACATAAGTCTAGTACAAACAGACAAAAATTTATAGAAGCTAGAAGTAATTGTAAAAAAGAAATAGCAACAGCTAAGGGAGAATATACTGAAACCACCAGAAAACGCATCGAAGCACAGAAATTAGGAAACCGTGATTTCTTGAAAATCTACAACAGTGTAATAAATAATGGGCAATCAACAATTCCTCCACTATCCAACAATCATAAGGTTGTTTGCCCGGCAACCGAGAAAGCTAACATGCTTGCCAGTCGGTTTGCCTCAAACTCAATATTGGACTCAGCAAACCACTCCCTCCCTGATTTTCCTTTGTGGACAGATGCCACACCAGATGATCTGAAAATCAGCCCTTTTCAGGTGCATGCTATCATAAAAAACCTAGATACTTCAAAAGCATGTGGACCTGATCTCATCCCAGTTATGCTATTAAAAAATGCTCCGCGGAGGTTGCTCCAGTCCTCTCCAAATGTTACAACAAATGTCTTAACGAATCTTGCTGTCCTGACTGCTGGAAAACTGCTTCTGTGGTACCAGTTTACAAGAAAGAACTGACCCATTAAATTACTGCCCTATTAGCCTCCTCCCGCTTTTCGCTAAAATATTTGAGTCCATAATTAATGAAGTTGTAGTCCATCACCTTGCAGCTGTTAAACTTCTGACCAACTAACAATCTGGATTTAGGCAAGGCCGTTCTACTGCAGATATCCTAACTGAAATCTCTAAACGTATATATAATACACTGGACAAAGCAGGGGGTATAGCAGTAGCCCTAGATATATCTAAGGCTTTTCACAGAGTTTGGCACAATCATCTTTTCAGGGAAATCAGATTATATGGCATCACTGGACGAATACTTAACATAATTAAATCTTTTATAAATAAGAGAAGAATCCAGGTTGTCATCGACGGTCGTACATCTAAACAATATGATATAAATGCGGGTGTGCCTCAGGGGTCGATCCTTGCACCTTTATTATTCCTAATATTCATAAATGAGCTCCCTGATAAAAGTGTCTCTGAGATATATTTGCTGATGACACCACGCTCTATAAGAGGCACGAGGGGAAAACAAATGAACATACATCGAAGAAAATAGCAGAAACACCAGCGCAAGACGTCCAATCTGTAGTGGAATGGGAAAAAATGGATGGACAGGGTTCAAAAACGAGTCGTCAACTTGATAGGTCCTGAACTGTCATCTAAGCCTCTGTCCCATTGACGAAATGTCGCATCCCTCTGCCTGTTCTACAAGTATTTTAATGGTGGATGCTCCAACGTACTACAAACCCCCGAACCCCCTCGACGTAAATACCCCTGACACACCCAACTAGCCGCAAAATCCCACCCTACACAGTAGAGATTCCTGGATGTAAGGTCTTCTATTCTAACAGTTTCTTCCTCAGAATTGATAGATTTGAACTCTCTTCTGGGTTCCTGCTTTCCCTACTGATATGCAGAAGTTCAAGTGAAATGTGAACAGACATCTTGCTACTCAACTCCCTACATAGTATCCCTGCAACTTTTGGCCCCGATAGTATCCCCCTACATCAAAGTGGCACTGTGCCTTGTTTGGGATTAAAATGGAATAAAAAATAAAAATTTAATATAAGCATTTGTGATGGAATTACATCGGATTTGTAATAAATCACAAAGTATTTGTTTGAGATTTTTATGGCATACTGACACAAAAAGCTAAAAAAAAAAGTGTAATCAAATGAATGTTTTCGATCTCATAAAACTGAAAACTATAGAATCTGTGGCCAACTGTTCTTCTTTCCTTCATCAATTACGTTAGAACAATTAGTTGGCAGCTTTTATTATTTATAAACTTGTTTGAAATATCAGCAGCAACTTCATGTAATTAGGTTAATAATTGTAAGATTTGATTATTTTCTTTGAAACACTTTATCATCAATATCTTATTGGCTAAGTTAATTTCAAAATAAAAATGAAAAAAGAATGAAGTAATAAATTATGAGACGATTTAAAATCACTTGTAGCATTTGATCAGTATCCACCATTTTAGCCGAAAGAAATTGTCATTTCAATGAAAGTTTGTTATTTGTTTCCTGTTTTATATTTTCATTCATATTTCATCAGTAATTTTGACGAATGAAGTTTCTGTTTTGTTTTTTTCAAATTGTATTGGACAGATTATACGAACGATAGCTATTATTTTCTAATGAATCTAAGAGCATGAATATCTATAAAATATCCAAATTTCGATCTAGTTAGATATTGAAATGCATCATTAAAAAATCAATATAAATCAAGATAACATCAAAAGTCACATATTAGTCTTAAAAAGATGTTCATATCACATGGAGAATCCAATCAAAAATAAAAAAAATAGGTAAAATGACTAAGTCACGAAATAATTACATGAAAAGATTTTTCTAAGGAGATTGCATGAAATCCATAAAATTAATTCAGAGAGCACATACATCCACCAAAACATTATCAATAAAAACGGAACAACCTAGTTTAAGAAATAAAACATTAACAGTTAAATTATTCTATGCCATGTCATTTTATGTTAAACTAGAAAAGCACATTGGGATTAAATACAAGTCTTATATTACATGCCAATATTAAATCAGATTTGAGTTAGAAGTGTAGAAATCCTGGAAATTACATGTTTTTTTTCGTCAGTCATTTTCAGATGAATATATGTTCGCATATAGGAATAGTACACTGAGTTATTAACCAAAATATTGCATAATGAAGTAATTTACATTTCAAAGGGGAAAATAGTTTAAAAATAAAACTGATTAATTAAAGCACAACATACCATATGATTTAGTAATTGCCTAAATGCTCTAATTTTGCTCAGTGCCTATTACGTTTTTCTGGACAAAAATTAATTTTAATCTGTTATGTTTCAAAATAAATCCTTACTTGTAAAAGCAAAAATGTTTGCGCCAATAATCTTGGCAAATTTGTTATGTGCTTCTTTGCAAAAATGAGGGAAGTTCCACGTCCGTAGACATTTCTTCTTCCTGTGAAATGCGACTCCATAACTCAAAGCGGCAGACTCTACTATGAGGATGTGCTTCTCCCACATGTGATTAATTGGTATTGATCAAGGTTAATATTTTTAACCTATTACGTGCACTACAAATGATAGGAAGCATTCCATATCAACAACTTTAGCACAAGAACTGCACCTGATTATGTATATTTCTAAAACATTCATAGCAGACGAATCTAATTAGTAAACTAGCAAAAAAAGAACAATTAGATATTATGTTTAGCAGAGGAGAGCACGTTTATATTGGAGGAATAATTATTGTTAGAATCCGATCCTAAACGTTAAGAATTCATCTTTCCAGAGGAAATTACTTTAAATCAAATTGGATATTAAAATGGACTGTTGATGGCTTTTGATTTTGATATGTAAAAGAAAGTGAAATTCTTCATGCAAGCTGATGTATTCAAGCTATATTATTCAGTGTATATTGTTAACACGTACCTTCTATGTGGCAATTTTATACCTACATACAAACGAGTGAAATTCGTGTTCTTTATGCATTTTTTTTTATTGCAGATAGATTTCACTAGTCTGAAGTGTAAGGAAACTGTAAAATGTTCGATCATAAAGATAATTGCAATTATATTGCATAGTATTACTCACGACTAAAGGATTCCTAATATCAGATTTTAGGCGGAAAATTTTGGGCACTACTATTATTTAAATCCCGGTTTTTCAATGAGGCTCGTTCAGCAAGGCCTGATGGACGTCGTAAGCCACCGGATTGTACCTATCAAACGGAAGTCAAAACGAAAAAAATAAATAAATAAACAACTTACTGTAAGAATTTCATTAAATTTACTGTTTTATTTATTTGTTTTTATTGTTAACTGTTTTTTTTAGTTTTTTTTTTCTTTGAATTAATAAGCAATTTTTTTTTAGTTTTAAGTAACAAAGAACAAACCTTTTTTTTTATTTATACATTTTTCGTTCATTTTTTTTTCAAGGAAAATGTGTATTTTTTGGTATTTGTAACAATTTGGAAGTTTTTTCTTGTTTGTTTGTTTTTTTTTTTGTTTTGTTTTTTGCATTTTATGAACTACATTTTTTTTCCAAAGAAAAGCTTTATCGTTTTATTTTTGTTTTGTTTTTTTGTAAGCAAACTCTTCTTCCCAGCAGGGATGTATCCTCTGAAGACCCAAAGCAGTTTGGCGACCTGTCTGACATTATATTTCCTTTTATTAAAGATGGACTCGTCTATTTCCACCGTGTGCCTGTCAGGGATTCCAAAGAAAATAGTTGTAGCAAATATCCCTCAAGAAGTTTTTCCAGTTATATTGCATATATATTCTTGTCGTAGGTTGTTGGTGCGTTACTGTTTCATAAACCCACAAATATATGAATCTAAGGATGGAGATGGTGTCATGGTGCAAGGGGGTTACATTTTTTCGTTTTTTTTTTTTTTTGCATTCTGTACATCTTGGCAAACTCCGAGGACCGTTTCCGGCGACCACGTTAGCTTCCATCCTAAAATTGTTCATTATCCTTGTGATAAGAATAAACACTTGTTTTTGTAATGGATTTTTCTTTTCTATTTTTCTTCCTATTTGGTGTCGGCTGCTTGTTCGCATCTTGTTTTTATTGCATTCTCACCCAAACAAGGCACAATGCCACTTTGATGTAGGGGGCTCTTTTTTAACAACTCGGTTTCTCATTAAATAAGCTGACTCGATATTTTCCGGGAAGGTTTGCCTTGTCCGCCAGGCGTTGCCAAGTGAGATTTATAGAAAAACGGGATTTAAAATGTAGTAGTACCAAATTTCAACTCAGTAGATTCGAACACCTATTTTTTAATTGAATAAATATCGCGCCTACAAGGAGAGCTATGTATAGTAGGTAGGAAGATAGTATAGTGTTGTGATTTTATGAATGCTCTGTTGTGAGGTTAATCTAAAGTACACCTGATTATCTGATTTTAGATTAAGTCCTCTATTTAAGGGCAGCGTGTTACGTATGTAAACACCAAGCCTATGTATATGCTTGTCAGCGTCTTTATGGACAAGTATCCTAGCATGCCAACATAATTGGTTCACCAGGTATAGTATCCATAATTTCACTTAATGCTAGGATATCTGGGAACTTTACCTTGAAGCAGGATTCTACATCGTTGAGGTTTGTTCCAAGTTATCAGATATTTGTGAAGACAGCTTCAAAGGAGAAGCCGATTTTATTGTTTTTTTTTTAGGGGGAAGAGAGGGGGCGTCTAGTTTGAGCGTTTTTCTTTCTATTAGCGTAGTCATTTATATTCTTTATAGATAGAATGTGTTGGACAGTGGATATTTGTTGAATCACACAAGTAGACTATTAGCCGTAGGGAAGCTCAATAGAGATAAGTGCAAGATTCCTGTTCATATGATATGATACAACTGGTGATAACGTAGCTGCTTGTAACGCTACGTAATATCAGTCGGAAACATCAGCCAGATAAGCTGTCAATTGTGACCGTGTCAGATGAAGAACTACTCAAAGTAGTCATGTGGAAATAAATGATAAGCAAGTTATCCAGTTCGAAAGAAAAAGAGATGGTGGGACAGTGTTTATTTCCCTCGCCAGAAAACAAAGCCAAGCACAGCTAATGCCTCATAAATTTGTGATAAATGTTTGAGTTCGTTATTATGAAAAAGTCTTAAGAAAGAATCAAATTGAAGTGTATTGCAACAAAATGGTAGAATATATAAACATGAGCTTGATAGTTTATTAACACGATTATTAAGTGGAGATAATTATAATACATGTTGAGTGATTAGAAATGTGGAAACAAATTAATTAATCGTTTTATAATAAATTAATAAACAAATTAATTAATCGTTTTATAATTAATTAATAAAAGATGTGGTGCAAGAAAAATAGAGAAAATGTATGTTAAAAGTCAAATTTTATAATACAAAATACAATATACAGCATTTATATGTAAAAAAAAAGCGATGAGGCAAATCCAGATAAAAATACAAATAAGAGGTGGAAAAGGAAGCAGCAAGCGTGTTTTGCTCAAACTCAACAGATCAGCAGGAAATATGATAAAGATTCCATGGGTAATTGTGAATACTTTCATGAAGATATGTAGATGAGAATTGCATGTCGACAGTGAAGGGTTGCTCCTGATATGACTGATGTCTTTCTCGTTGCAGAATGATGTTTAGCTTATATTTTCGGAATGAAGAAAAAGATAATTCAAAAAGCTTTGTTATCTAAACAACCACTGAAGATTAGTTGCTTAGTGAGTTTAAAATAAAAGATCCCTAAAGTTTAAAATAAAAGATCCATAACAGATTAAAATAAAAGATCCCTAACAGATTAAAATAAAAGATCCCTAACAGATTGAAATAAAAGATCCCGAACAGATTGAAATAAAAGATCCCTAAAGTTTCAAATAAAAGATCCCTAACAGATTAAAATAAAAGATCCCTAACAGCTTGAAATAAAAGATCCATAACAGATTAAAATAAAAGATCCGTAAATTTCAAATAAAAGATCCCTAACAGATTGAAATAAAAGATCCCGAACAGATTGAAATAAAAGATCCCTTAAGTTTCAAATAAAAGATCCCTAACAGATTAAAATAAAAGATCCCTAACAGATTGAAATAAAAGATCCCTAACAGATTCTTGTTCAAAAGATGGTAACCACATATGCTATCATATCGTCCAAGTATATTCTGAAATGCACAAAAGTTTGGACTTCGGAATATGTGTTATTCTGTACTACGTGTGCCTTTGACGAAATGCAAGAGTGACATTATTATTATTACTTTTATAAAATGTGATCAATCATATTTAAAAAGTTAATTAAGCTGCTAACGTGGAGAAATACATTTGAAAAAAATAATTATATATCATCTTAATAAATGTTGAACAATAGATATTAATCCTCATCGATTAAAAAACTATTATTCAGCATTTATTCCAATGTATATAATTATTCTTTCTATGCAACAAAGAACTTTTTCTTAGAAAATATAACCTGCTCACTGAACTGAATATTTCATGAAATAAAGAAGTGAGTGAGGAAGCCTGCCATTTAAAACAATTTTATTCAAATATTTTTCAATTCGACTGTTGTTCCTATTAGTCACTTAAATAAGGTATTCTTTTCTTGTGTGCATATAACATAATGAGTAAAACACTCATCAATATAATTCAAGTTTTTTAGTTTCTCTGCGAGTTTGCCTGAAATCTGAATGTTTAAAAAGAAAATGAGATAAATGCTAATTGCAATATTAATAAGGAAATTATAATATTTCAACAAGAAGCAACTTTTTATAAAATTTATTGAAAGTTCTTGCTCATTTACAACTGACTGCACACAGTCAATGGTGAATGTTAGAGGTTCGCCCCATCAACCATCTGCATTATCTGCATTGATGCCAAGAGATTTCCACCAAGGTTGGATCTATGCTAATCAGTTTTTCTATTTTGCAAACTTAATCCAATTAATACATTAACTTACATGGAACAAAATATTCAGAATGGAAATGTTTCATGTAATCAGGACATGCAGTCTTCACTTATATTTATATACTGTCTGATCATGAAACACTTCCATTTCCGGTAATGTATTTATCCTTTTTTATGCTGTCGTTTATGTTCAGTGATTTCTCTCCAAGAAGCAGAAATGTGATTTGAAAGCTTTGTTTTTTATTAATCCCAATTCAGTCAAACTTTAGCATTGGCTCTGTTTTTAATTCCTTTTAAGGCTATCAACAACATTATTCTTTTGGGAGAGTAAAACAATTGCTTACACTATACATATTAAATAAAACTCACTTAGAATCTTGAGAGTATTTAATTCTTAACTGGGAGTTGCTCTTTTTATGGGATTAAATGTTTCCTTTTTTAGTGATTTTTGCTGAAAGACATACTGTCCATCCAAATATTTTAAGTACACTTTTGATTGAACATATTTTATCAAACTTCTCAACATGTAAGATAATGTATATAATAGAGAGAATGTAAATGTCTACCAGACACTGTCCTCGAGTGTCTAAGGTTTCTCTGTACAGGCGTTTGTCAGGACAACCTGTCATGATGATACGTTTTCTTACAAGTAAATTCTGATTAAATATTCAAAATTCACATCGTATTTGTGGCCCAAATAAAATCTCCTCGGTATAGCTAACTCACAGTGGCTTATACAAGGAATTGGGCACCTTCTTCAAGTGATGCTGCCTTTAGTAAAAACACTAAGCTGGATACTTCACCAGACTAGAAGAATTCTTAGCCTGGGATCAAGAAAGTCAAAGAGACCGTAAGAAAGAGACACCTTAACATATTTAAATGGTCCATTGAGGAAAGGAAAATTAATATTCTTACCTTCTTTACTAACTCAACAGTTAAGATGTAAATGAGATTTAATGGAATATTCGACTATCTGTATCTCACCAGTTTTGGCAAATAACAAATAGGATCCTGAACAGAAGTATGCGTTCTATCCCAACCATTATCAATGGACCAGAGGTCATCTCGTCAGCGTCAGAAAAGGCCAAACTATTTGCAAAGAACTTTGCAGCTAATTCTACCCTATGCGACGAAGGCCATCAACTCCCCATATTTCCTCCTATAACACAGAACAAGCTAGGTAACATACAAATATCCGTGCATGAGGTCGCCAAGCTAATCAAGAACCTAGATTCCAGTAAAGCAACTGGCCCTGATGGCATCCAAATTATAGTGTTAAAAAAGCTTCAACCAGAACTTGCTCCCATACTTACGAAACTATTTAAGCGCTGCCTTAAGGAGAAGTGCTTTCCGACTCCCTGGAAGACCTCATTAGTTTGCCCTGTATTTAAGAATTCAGGTGATAAGTCATCTCCCTCTCAGTACAGACCTATAAGTCTCCTGTGTGTTATGAATAAGTTGCTGGAATCCATATTAAATAGAGAAATAGTCAACCACCTCAGCAGGAATAACCTTCTTAGTGACACACAATATGGTTTCCGCTCTGCAAGATCTACCGCAGATGTGCTGACGGTTATATCCCACAGGATTAGTGAATCTCTTGACAAAGGCTTCCTTTCTAGGGCAATTGCTCTTGACATATCAAAGGCCTTCGACAAGGTATGGCATAAGGGTCTACTTCAAAAGATTTCCAGCTACAGTATAACTGGAAATGTTTTCTCAATCATTAAATCATTTCTCTCCGATAGGCTCATAAGAGTAGTGGTAGATGGACGAAAATCGGAGGCCTGCAATATAAATGCTGGAGTCTCTCAGGGGTCAATCCTGGGCCCAACTCTCTTTCTGATCTACATCAATGACCTCCCTAAACACATACTTAAATCATTCGTTGACATCTATGCTGATGACACGACCATTTATGGCAACACATCAAAGGCTGTAAATGACAAAGTTCTCTCTGATTCTCTCTCCTCTGATCTCGAGCACGTGGTTCAGTGGGGGAAGATGTGGATGGTTACCTTTAATGCATCCCAAACCAAGCTCCTATCCTTACATCATCAACGCTCTGATCCCCAGCTGGCATCAATTGTGATGGATGGCTCTCGTCTGGGTGAGGCCCCGTGTTTTGACAAGCTTCTGGGTTTGACCTTTACTCCTGATCTGAAATGGAACACATACATCAAGTCTGTTGCCAAGGTCGCTGGAAAGATGGTGGGATCCTTCTACCGCTCCAGAAGATATCTCACTACTGATGCAATTCTCTATCTATATAAAAGCCAAGTCTGTCCAAGGATGGAATACTGTTGCCATATCTGGGCAGGAGCTGCTAAAAACAGCCTATCCTGCCTTGACAGAGTACAAAATAGACTTCGTGGCTCAGTGGGGGATGCCCTTTTCTCTACCCTGCAACCTCTCTCCCACAGAAGAGACGTTGCGAGCCTATCCTTGTTTTATCGTTATTTCCATAGCAGGTGCTCGTCTGAACTCCAATCTCTGGTCCCACCTCGCCAATCTTTCACGAAAAACACCCGTCTAGCTGAATCCACTGTGAAAAATTTCCCCCACTCTATATCTGTGCCTAAATCAAAACGCGGATTCCATGAACAAAGCTTCTTTCTTAGAACTGCACGCCTGTGGATCTCTGTTCCGTCTGCCTGCTTCCCTCCGGACTACAACTTGGATGTCTTCAAGTCCAATGTTAACAAATTCTTAATGAACCACCCCCTTAATTAAACACTTCATCAAATCTCCACACTAACCTAATGTACTTGCAATAACCCTTATCCCTGAGCGGCTTCCGGGCCTTGATAAGTGGTGATCACTGTGTAAACAAAACAAAAAAAAAAACATAATGATCAAGTGTTTGTCACTAGGAAGGGTCCCCTTGATCTTTTTGATCTTCGACTGAAGTAAAATGAAACAAAATATAGTAAGATTCTGCTAGGGGACGGCTACTACACAACGTGAAACAACAGAGTGTTCAAATATCTTCACTGAACAATCTGTAAATAACAATCTGTAAATAACAAGCAGCAAGTCTTGAAACATATACAAGAAAGAAGTGTCTGATATGAATCATACACCATCCTATGACTATGCAATTCATACAGCTGAATACTGAGAAAACTTAGCTGTTGAACCTGAAATAGTGATATGAAACAGAGAGTGTCTCTAATGATGCTTGCTTACACAGAGCTGAAAATAAGAAAATAACTAAATACTAATCATTTTATGTATGACACAAAGAGAAATTGGAATCTTATGAAGATATTCATCATTCCATTAATCATAACAGCTAATAGGTTCATGGAAAAGAATTCCAAACCTTATTCAGCAATTATCGCTGGTGAACCAAATGCAAGAAAGATTCAAACAAAGGAACGGTTGGAACCTTAAAAAGATCTCTCGATTGAAATCTCTGAACTACCAAGTGAATATCTTGAATCCCCAGCAAAAATAAAGAAAGAAAATTGAAAATAAAGAAAATTGAAAATAAAGGAGTCAGTTTAATCAAAAAGAAAAAACGTGTATTGTTATCTAATTTTAAATTATAAACTAAAATGTTTACATAAATATGTAGAAAGGACAAATTTGTTTTATTTATTACAAGAATGTGTATAAGAATATGTAGAAAGGACAAATATATATATAAGAATATGTAGAAAGGACAAATTTGTTTTATTTATTACAAGAATATTTAACTGACAATGGCAATTATATGTATAGGCGAAGGAAGAGACAACCGTTTTGCTTGAATAAATGTATTATTTCAAATGAAATATTCGTGACAGTAAATTAGATATAAAAAGAAAGTGTAGAATTTTCACAGGATCTAACTAGTCAAAAATAATTTTAGAAACAGGAAAGAAGATTTTACTAGTATCAAACGAGTACATATAAGTAAAGTAAAAAAGAAATTTGCCGTGAACGTAGTTTAAAAAATGGTTAGATTTGAGGGGGTGGGTCTAACTTTTAATGTTGAAATGTACAAACATTGTAAAAAAATCATTTACCATTTTAGATTGATGTTTAATGGTGCTGCTTTCTATTGTTGTTAAAAACAATTCTAATAATAAAAATAAAGTAATAATACTAAGAAGAGAAAGAAATGTTACTAAAAGAGAAGCATTACTTTTATTCATGAAAACCTTTACTGTTTTAAAGTAAAGTTGAAGTTCCATTTAATATTGTTGTTACAGATAAGTATTATTACTAAGAAAATAATAATAATAATAATAATAATAATAATAATAATAATAATAATAATAATAATAATAATAATAACAATAATAATAATAGGACCAAAAACAGTTATGTGAGAAAAGAAAGGGATAAAAGAAATGAAATGTTACAATCTGAAAATGTAACTAAACAAAAGTCAGTATGTAGCAGCTATGTTTAAAATAATGCCTAATTGTCTTTCTTAAAAGCTATTTTGACTATTTTTTTAATTTTGGAATGTATTTTTCATTGCTGTGTTACGTAAACGCAGTAACATTTAGAACTAAAGAGGTAAAAAAGGAAATCTGAATAAATAACTGAATGTATCTGTCATAAGCTGGTAATTGTTGGCTGTTAACTAAAAAAATTGGAAAATATGAAAGAAATTTAAATAAGACTAAATGAACAATGTGACACATCGACTCTGAAGACTGATCTGCTATTCGTTTATTCTCTCATTCATGTCGGTGATCCATCAGTACAAAAAGAACATCTTCACTGATAGACCTCTGAGAAAATACAAAATTGTGTAATATCAATAAAAAAAAAAAAAACTTTAAACTATGTCGCGGTAATAAAAAATACCAATACAATGATAAAATTTAATGATTTAGAAACTTATTTTCTTCTGGAGATATTTGGAAGTATATATAAATATTTTATATAAAAGTGTAACCAGGTATTTTGTGTTTAATATATTTTTCTATTCCCTTCTTCTCACCACTCGTAGTTTCGGTCTTTTTTATCACCTGTTACATCATGTTCAGTAGTGATCCGATGTATGGAAAGATGTCTAGATACACTCATCATGTTATTATGATTATTGTTCATTAGAAAGAAGGGTTACAAGTCTTTCAAAATCTCAATAAAAATGGCCGCTCCTAACTTAGAATAAATAAGGGAATATAGAGGGGAGAGATAATTAAATGAGACAGAAAAGGAATGAATAAATAATGATAGCTGTCAATGGTAAACATTGTTATTGCAATCTAAAACTAAAATTGTCTTGCTTTATGAAATAAATAAAAGTCTCCGTTATTTGTTGCTATTAGAAAAGAGTTAATAAATGAGTGTATTTAACACAAAAAGGGTTGATGTTTATAATCTTGATCGTTTATAATGATTCTACCTCAATTGTTATCAAGATAGTTATTTCCTGTGGAATTATTTCTAGTCATAACTTGATGATTAGTGATAGTAATGATTTCATTGTAATAAATGCAGATACTACATTCCAATCCTTATAAAAGACAATTTCATTTTTAAAGACTAACTTGTATATAATAAAAGAGGTGCAGTTTTTCTTCTTTACACCGATAGATGGCATATAAAATTTATTATGTTTACACTGTTAGTCATTACCATATATAACTATAGAACTCCATTACAGAAACGTTATTCTGCAATATTAAAACATTACATTTATTCCAAGGAGCACCATCTTCATCATCGTCATAACCTATAAAGAAAGTAGTTCAAATTTTACCCCCTCTTACATAAGACCTCTTACGACACTATTCTACACCGCATGCATTTATACTTTTTTATACTTTCCTGGGTCTACTCAATCATTAACTGACTAGTGACTTCATTCACACCACCAACTCTTAACGCTTTACCCCTATATAGATAATGATTTCTTCCTCTTACTATCCCTCAAAATCTCATTGGTTAAAATCTACATATTCGGACATTCTAGAATGAACAAAACATCATCCAAAAACGAACACTCAAGAGATTACCACGAACATGACTTCTCCGAGTAGAATCATTATATATAAAATACCCTGATTACAAACTTTGGAATCTCGAAAACAAAAAATGATTCGTACTTCATTTTAATTATTGCCAGTACTATTTCCGTTAATATCTTACTGACATCACTAGGAAACAAATTACTTGATTTATTGCTCTTTTGTCGTGTTATTTTATCGAACAGAAATTGGAGTTTCATATTTTTCTTACTAGTTACATTTAATTCATTTAACAAATACAAATTGGAGATTCATATTTTTCTTGCTTTTACATTTATTTCATTTGCAGTGACAAATAATTAGTATTTATATTTTATTTCAGTAATAAAGTTACAGTGACAAATCATTATTAATTATATTTTATTTTAGTAATAAAGATAACGAGACAGTAATTTCGTTTTTATTAAATGGTTATTAGGAACGCTGTACAAAAACATTGCGCATCATATTGATTTTTTAGTTTACAAATTTGTTTACATTATAAAAACTTCACAAACTTTAGATCGCTAAAATTAATTCACTCTATTATTTCACATGTTCAGATGTGGTTAATAATTACTTTAAATTAACTTTTACTTTAGTAATAAAGACACCACAATAGTATTTTGTTTATAATAGACTATGGACGCATGGGATATTTGGTTTCACTTTTTTTTTCGAATTTCCGATTCGATTTATAAATTTGCATGTTTGTTTATATACAAAAACTATACATGGATAATATTACATCACGCTAATATTACACATGTGAGGATGTGATTAAAATTTAATTAAACGTAACCATGTTTTTAACAAATAAAAAAGGGCAAATATGAAGATTCTTTCCACCTTCGACCAATCCTTTAAAATTACCCCTTTTATAGGTTTTCCGGGCTGCTGAAAAAAAAATCATGTTTAAAATTCCGGCAAATAAGAAGTTTAAAATATACGAAGGAATGTTAATTTTAAAAAAGGTTTACAGGGCTGCTGAAAACGAACATAACGTTTAATTTTCCGACAAACAAATATTTTAAAAAATATTAAAAATGTTAGTTTCAAAAAAGTATGGGGTTCACTTGTATATAATAATATAATGTACAATGAGCACCCACTTTATGAACACTTTTTGTTGAGGGGAGGGCAGCCTATAATGAACACAATTTTACGTAAACTGCGAACCCATCTTTTTTTTTGGGGGGGGGGGCTACCCGGCAGGAATAATCGATTTGATGTGCACCAACCCCAAATTCATTTTACATTAAACTGTGTTCAGTGTACGTTAACACCCCACCCCCAGAAAAATAATGTGGCCATGAAGTGGGTGCTCAGTTCGCATTTTCAAAACTATCATTTATTCAGATCTTGTAATCTCCTCGTATTCCGGACTTTTTTTTATGATAGCACCCCTGAAAACCATAAAAAGTTGTAATTTTAAAGGATTTTTTGAGGGCGGAAAGATTCTTCATGATTACAAAAAAAAAAAAAAAGAAAGAAGGCCAGATGAAGTTTTAAAATGAATAAATGTGTATCATTATTTCATAACGTACAGGTGACTACAGGAATTTAGCTCCCTTTAAGGGACACAGGGTTCGATAGTTTTTGTCACCATAATTCCAGTCTTGCCACTAAAATACCTTGCCCTGAACTTTACCCTGAACCATACCCTGAAAAATACCCTGAACCTTCCAGCAAATTTTGTGACAACCCCATCCCCAGGCATAAAATGGGATGTCTATTCCGAAAGTCATTTTTAACATGAGGAGGTTAGGGGTTAGCAAACGACAAAAGTAACAACAGCTGTATTTTAAATTTTTATGCAGAGTGCATGCTACCACTGGGCAATGCCAGTTAACGGGTCCTGCTAGTTGTAAATAAATTGATAAATCATTTTATTTTATTTTTATTTATTTTATTATTTGTACACACTAGGAGTTCTCACACAGGTCATCACTAGAAAGTACTCACTGATAATAACCGGTGATGACCCCTGGAGTCTGAGTGACAATATCTTCCCAGATTCCAGTTCTCTTCACCTCGTTTGAACACTTTTACAAATAACTTTACATTATCACAACAATTGCATACTTCACGTTTGCAACAATCATTGGCTTTCACTAGGATTTGGATGGCAATAAGCCTCCTCAAATCTAAGGACTATCTGCACACTTCTAGTAGAGGTCTGGTTAGTGCTCTTTCTTCTCAGTCTTTTCATCTTCCTTGACTCTTTCAGCTATTTTGTGTGGTACAGTGGAGGCTGATGCATAATGGGAGGGGGCACAGTTTATAAGATTTCTTGCGGTTTAGCTCCCTTGATTTTTGTTTTACTTTTGTTGCAGTTTCCATGTGTTTATTGTTTGTAGTTTGTGTGGTTTGCACATTCGATAATTATCAAGATTTCATCATTGTTGCCCGTTGTAAGCTCTCAGTCTTCCTCTTAATTCCAATTTATGGCCAGTCTTTTGTTCTTCCGGTTTCTAACATTATTGGTATTATATTGAATTTTTTATGGAAATCGCTCTAGATTAGGCATGGAGCCATTTGATGTAAGGAGCTTACAAGGATGAAAATTTGTTATCACAAAGACATGAAATGCATAGTGACATTAGTATTGAAAGGCCAAGGTTAAAGGTAGAGGGAAAACAGTCAGCAGGAAGAGAGTTCGCCAGTCGTGCAGTCCTTGGAAAAAAAGCTACTGGAATATGAACCTGTATTATAATGAGGAATCAAAGCAGCACATTGATGAAGAGCAACGAGTGAAACGAGCCAGAACAAAAGAAGCAGAGAATCGATCAGACAATTCTGAAGAACATATGCCATAAAAGTATTTTTAAAAAGACTGAGACTAGCAACATCACGTCTGCCTGAGAGTGCAGAGAAGATAGGATGAGACCAATTAAATTACAAATACGTTTCTGCACTTTATCAAAATTCCTCAAATGGAACTGAGATTCACCAGCCCAAATATAACAGTATTCCATAAATGATCTGATAGTATATTTGTAGATATCGAGAATAGCTTCAGGTGTGAGAAATTGTTTTGAAAAATAGAAAGAATCTGCTTTACAAGAACAAGAGAAAGCAATGATTCTTATATATGTACTAATAAAGATATGATGAGAAAAAAAGACGAAGAAGTTTCAGAATCGATTTTTATTCAAAAGCAGCGCTATCCATGAAAATCTCAGGAAGAAAATGAGACACACCTACGATTGAAAGATACAAGCTGAGTCTTAACAGGATTAAACAAAACAAGCTATTTCGTAACCAAATTTATCACTGATACCAAGTCAACTTTTTAATTAGCGGTGTATTTCAACTGATCCAACGGAGATGGGCGAGAAGTCACAGCAGATATTGAGTGATATCATCAGTGTGGACGTTAATTTCTGAACAATATTCTCTGCAAGATCATTGTAGAAATAGAATTGGGCCTAGACTAGAGCCCTGAGTAACATTAATATTAATAAGAAAAATAATGAATAAACACCATCTAAAGTTATTCAATCAGAAAGAAAATACCTAATAATGTCAAGAACCACACCATCAATATCATACTGAAGTTTATGCAGAAAACAAAAATGCCACACTCTGTCGAATGCCCTCAAAATGGCAAGTGCAATGGCCTTATCCTCTCCTGAACTAAACTGACAAATCCGTTCAGTTACAGCAATTAAATGTTCAGCAGTTTGATGAAAACCACGAAAGCCATACTGAATATTTCTAAAGAGAAACAGATTTTCCAGAAAATTCACAAGCTTGTTATCCAACCTTTCAAATTCTTTGCAGAGAAAAGATTAGCAGGATGATACTTGGGTCGAACCGATCACCAGAATTTTTAAAGATAGGAACAACAGAGGACTCTTTTTAAAAAGACTAGAAACATGACTATTAAACAGAGATTAAATAATTTTGAGAGAATAGAAGAATATTCAAGAGTACAATGTTTGAGAATGATAATAAGAATTGAATCAAAACCAGAAGCCGTAGACTGGTTAAGATCAGAAAGATCCCTAGCAACCATTTTTGGAGTGATAATTATAGAATTAAAAAACGTATCAGTTTTTATGGAAAACAGGAAGAACAGCACCAGAATTATCAACAAAAGAATTGTCAACAAAAAGCTGAGCAAATAAATCAGTCTTGTCTTTAGAAAATGAAATAACCTAAAGACCACTAAACAAAGGAGGAATAGTAGAATTGCCGCTATAGTAGACAACACTATTATAGATTCCTCAAAAATTACGCAAGTCAACCTTTTGAGATGAGATAGTCATGAATCCATTGAGATTAGCTAGATTTAACCTCAGATATTTTTCTCTCATTGGCATTGCTAGCTCTTCTGTAGGATTGTCTAGAAGCATCAAAACCATCTTGACGATACTGATGGAGACAATGATTATGATGAGCAATTGCAGAAGCACAAACAAATGAAAACCAGGAAGAAGAAGGAAGTTTTTTATTGGAACTTACAATAAGCAATGAAGGTATCAATTCAAACAAGAAACCATTCAGTAACCTCCTCCATTCAGAGACATACCAAAGATATGGCACCATGAAACGTCACATAAGAAGCTACGAAGCTCATCAAAATTAGTCCTTTAGTAGGTAAACATCTTCCTATGGAAGGGACGATGTATAGAAGACATCATCAACAACAGCAAGATCAGAAGAACCCAATTAAAAGAAGAGGAAACAAAGATTCAGAAAGAGAAGTGAGAAAAAGATCAAGTAAGGATGAGTGATGACAGTCGTTATCAGGAAAGCGTGTACGAAGGGTGACAATTTTGGACAAGTCATGAGGCAGAGAAAAGTTAAAACAGATTTCACCAGATCTGGTGATTAGAGTGGGCAGCTAGGTGAAATGAGCACCAAAATCAAAGATGGAGCGTGATGGATGAAATTGATTGCAACTTCATCATTACCAATACTGTTGGCTATAACATTAACAACAGAGCAATCATTGTCAGAAGGTAAACGATACAAAAAGAATAAATAGGAAGTGAAGTGTAGCAAATACAATCTGATAGATAAAACGTATATTCATGAGATTTGCGACTTGGGCTACGTGAAATGGGGACATTTTTGTGCAGATCAAATGCATTGAAAAATGTAAGCGGACAATTATTGATTTAGTTGGTTGGTTGGTTTTGTTTTATGGCATATCAACCCTGTTCAGGTTATTTAATGCCGAATCCCAAGATTTGGAAGAAAAATTTTTTAAGAGAATATATTTGTTGTTTTCAAGTCGGATTCTATTTAACTCATAGTTGGAACCCTAACAGAGTGGACCTGGGAGCAATGGCAATTAAAAGGTGGCTCCATACTCCCCAAAGCCCACAAGCTGGGGCCTCGCCGCTGGATATAATTTAAGGTCATATTCAGGACCGACAATTATTGAATTCTTCATGTTTCATATTCCTTTTAGTTCACAAGCTTTCTGTATTTGCTTTGTTTGCTTTCATCTTTACAATGTGATCTGCTTAAATGACAAAATCTAAAATTTGGCAGTTTCTTTTCTTCTTTATTATTATGACGTCCGGTTGTTAGATATTGTGACTCCCGGGTAGTGCTGGATTAATCAATGAAACGAAAAATCAAAAGATGGCGTTGTGGTATCTTACAATGTGATTGAAAACAATTTTATCAATAGCAGAAAAATGTTATTGAAATGGAGCAGATATCTGAAACAATAATATTTACAGGATTCTATGATAATAAAATATGACAGGAATTTATTTAAGGCCAATTGGAATGTTTGCGTAAACAAAAATCAAGGTAGTTAACAATAAAAAGGAGAACCTTGGTGCAAGACTAACCTGATTATGTGACGTAAAATGACTAACAAAGAAATGAAGTTATCAGTAGGGCTATAACAAGAGCATATTCTTTTCCTTGCTTTGATTCTCAGGTACATATCCATTGATATCTTATATGTTTCCTGTAGAATGATATGGTTCTCAGTTGATTAATTGTGTCTAACTGTGTCGAATACATACTTGAGAGTAAAAACAATGAAAAGAATATGCTCTTATCATAGCCCTAGTTATAATATATTAACGAAACACAGACCAATCAGATTTAGTTTTAAATTAGTCAACGGACTGGGCTCATTTGACACTGGATTATTGAAACAAAATAGATTTTGTCTTTGCGGTCCATAGAAGCATCCAGAATTAAGCTACAGAAGATGTACAAATTAAGATAAACGTCTATAAACTCCGAGGGAAGTGTGAATTGTAACTTGTTGATATTCTGGCTTCCTTCGGAGGAAAAGTATCTCAATTAAAGAACTCACAGCAAAGACGACCACCAGGAAGAAAAGAACCGGTGCCAAGCAGACAAAGATATTTCTTCCTCTCAGAAACACGAAGATATCTAAAATGCATATGTCTTGTTTGTGAACTGGTCAACTGAATTTTTATATAGACATGCACACACATAAGAGATGGAGAAGCTTTCTTCTTATGCATACACTCAAAAGACACACGTAGATTGGTTTATACAATTACATGAACACTAGACGACACTATCCGCTATGTTGACATGCTATTTATATTAACACTTATGCATACACATACATCACAGACAACATGTATATATATATATATATATATATATATATATATATATATATATATATATATATATATATATATATATATATATATATAGGATTAAATATTTTAACCTCCAGGTTAGCATGTTGGACAAAAGTTGCTAAAAGTGGATCCCAATATGGACCCCATTGATACCCCATCGATTTGTGTAAATGTTGCCTTTATGATTATAAAAGGGGACTTCGGTTGTACATATTAGTAATCATTTTTTAGGATTATAAGATTAGTTTTCAGGAGAGGGAGGAATAGATTATGAAACGACTATGGAAATTTCTTACACAAATTCGACCGAGATATTAGAACGACCATGCGAAAATTGAGAAATTACAAAAAAAGACGATTAAGCAGAAACACTTTGTTCTGTTCAACAATATCTGTCTAAAGCTGAATGTGTGTGTGTGTTTGTGTGTGTGTGTGTGTGTGTGTGTGGTCACGAATAGACTCCTATATGGTTGACTCTTTTAAAAAACTGATTACATATAATGATAGAAGATGTATCGAGATACAGGAATGGGGTATGTTTGATCCTGCAGAACGGTGGTTCATTAAAATTGTGGGGTCTGCGTTCGCGCTTGGTCTACAAAGTATGGAAATAAAAAATTTAAAAATTAAATAAAAAACGTTTACAAGTGCTTTTGATATAGATGTACATAAGAATACTTTGATAAGTATGTTTTAACTTTAATAAGGATTGTATAATAAAATTGTGGGGTTTGCGTTCATGCTGGCCTCCATAGAATGGAAATAGGTACAAACTTTAATAAAGACTTTTCATATCTATCTGCGTAAGTATACTTTGATAATTATGTTTCAGTTTGAAGAAATATGGTATAATAAAATTATGGGGTGTTTGCGCCTGATCTCCATAGAATGGAAATATGTCACAAAATTTAACAAGGGTTTTAATATAGATCAACAGGATATTGTGATAAGTGTTTCAGTGTGAACTAGTATGGCATAATAAATTATGGGGTTTATCTATTTTATTTTTACTTTGATCATATTTTGTTTTGATTTTGATACCCCCAAATTCAAAGCTATCTCTTTACAACCCTTCCTTTTCATAACCTATCATACTTTAATAAATCAGAGTCCATTTTCTGTAGGCTGTTTTTGAACCCAGTCAACGACGGTAACTTTTGCTAGTATATATATATATATATATGTGTGTGTGTGTGTGTGTGTATGCTAATATATTTATATATATATATATATATATATATATATATATATATATATATATATATATATATATATATATATGGCTATGCAACACAGTCTCGTTGCCTGAATGAGTTTATATGTTTGTATATCCATGTCCTAAGGGATTTTCTGATTTTTGTTTTCCAGTAATGTTTACAATTTGTGGCTACCATTTGTCTGCATGTTCAATATTTAATCATTTGCAAAGTTCCTAGTATACTGCTTTCTTACACAGTCACGCCTTTTCTTGTATTCTGTTAGTGCTAGTTTTCCGCATTCAATTATTGTTTTGTACATCGTTTTGCTACTTTTCCAACATAGACTATATTTGCTATTTACAAATGATACAAACGCAAACCAGAGACAGTACTGGAAAGCAAGCATCATAAAATCCTCTTGGATATGGGAATACAAATAGATAAACGCTTCCCAGCAAGGCGACAAACATCATAATAGTTCGTCCAAACAACTTAGAGAAATATGGAACATAAAAAAGCAGTCAATATAATACCAATAGTCGTAGGAACACTAAGAACAGTTCAGAAAAGAGACTGAAAGAAATTGTAATCAAAGAGTAAACTGAAGCTATCAACGGACAGTGGAGATGAAAACAAAAACTGAAATCTTTAGGAAAATTCTGGAATGCAGAAATCAACCGAAATAAACTATGAACACAAACCAGACATATGAAAGTTTCAACAGAAGCAAAATACATGGAAGGGAAGTAAAACTGCTAAAAATATTATAAACTCCTTCCCTCACTATCTCACCATACCCCACCTCTACAAAAAAGGCATCAGCATTGGCTGAGTCCATAAAAAAAACTATTGTGAAAGGCCAAAAAGGTTGGAAAGACCCATAAGAAAAAGTACTAATCTGATCTTAAATGAAAAAGTGTGGAGAGTACTGGCACTTTAGAACGATTGATTGCTAATTAAATGCGAAGAAAATCACCGTTGTCGACAAGAAAACAATGATAAGCAGCTATTATGATTACAAAGAATATTGAAAGAGGCGGAAGGTACAGGAAATCTAGGCAGACTTGTCACTCGGAATCCAGGGAACACCACTAGTTATTGTATGTGATTTGACCTGTGAGTCACAATAATAATGATGATGCTGTCGCTGCTGAAGATGAAAGAAATGATTAATTTTGTTAAATTTAATGAGTTAAGATAAATGATTTATATGAATAGATACATAGTGATACTAGTATTATAGATGATTCTTCTAAAAGTAATTCTTTTCGGTACATAAGACTAAATATTTATTAAGCGTTTTCAGGAGTTTGTATCAGTTTAAAACTTGACATAGATATGCATGAGTAGTAGTGTTAACAGGATCATTCAATAAATTCATAAAAATCAGTCGATAAAATATTTTTACTTTTTGAGAACTTCCTAAAAGACATTAAAAACATGTAATGTCTTTTTTCCAGTTGGTCTTCAGTCGATTTTATTCAAGTATTATTTTTATTTGAACGTATGAAAAATTTTTGCCCATAAAAACGAATGATCGCTTCCAAGAAGTTTATATTGCAGTTTTTCTTAGAGTTATATTCTAAGAAAATTTTCAGTTAGAGTTGAATAATTAAAGGCATAAAATAATTTACATAATATTCCCAGTAGGAAATAAGTTTGTAAATTTAAAATATTTTAACTTCACAAAATTTTAGATTTTTTCTTAAATCAATATTAACCCATTTTATATTTTCGCAGTCACCTGACAGTGTGTCATCATAAGAGTCATACTTTTCATGTTTTCATAGAGTAAATTTTCGTAATCGTATATTAATATCTAGCCACGTGTATATATAACTTCTAGCCTCAATATTAATAAAAACTTTATTTAAAGTTATAAATTAACTGCATTTGGTTTCTTTGAAATACTTGGAAATGCAGTGAAAGTTTTACTTGTTATAGAGTATAATAAATAAAACAGTACAAAAATTGCCGTCAAATATATTTAGCATCGAATGCTCGTAATTTCAGAAAAGAGAGAAATGTAACTCTGACAATGACTAATTGAATTCTTTGCTTCATCAGTTTGTTTTCAATCCCAGACAAGCGACAAAGTTGATTTTTCTAAGCATCCCTGTTATGAGAAACGAAAATCAGCCTTTTTTTTCTCAATTTTCTGCAATGCAAATCTTCATAGTTTTCCATTTGCCTCCGTTTTTCTGTTGACAAATTTCTCAGACGATATTTCAAAAGGAAGAATGTAAATGAACGCACAAAATAGTAAATAAAAACGCGTATCTAAGATGATTTAATAAATGAATTGCAAAGGTCTCAAATAGTTTCTATAAAGACTAGAATTTATCCTTAGAATTTGCTGACAAAACAAGAGTAATAAAATAAAAGTGCTAATTAATGAATCAACTCCGTATTGTTGTTGCAGCTTTAAGTTGCCACGACTGAGTTATATTAAGTTTGTACTCGTAAAGATGTGGTCTCTTCGATATTATTTTGACAGCAACTAAAAGGGTTATTATAAGAAAACTGACACCCGGAGAATCTTTAAGTGCAGAAATGAAAATGAGAAGAGTTTCATTATCAGCAGTTGTCATAAATATTAGCACCATTTGAACCATAAGTTGTATAGCATCATATTTTGACAGCAGCAATACATTTTCTTGTCAATCATAAATATCAGTGTTACCTTACAGACTTCATTTGTTGCTTCCGGTAAGAAATAAAATTATTCTGTCAAGTATCATTCGTGATGATGTTATGGCAAATAACAATTCTCAAAAATCGATTCTTCTTCAAAATATAAAAGTAACTGTCAATGATTACTCGAATGACATTTTTTTACAGATGTTTCACCCCAAACAATGTACAATGCCACTAGGTTGTAAGAGGCTACTATTTGGGACCAAATTTGCAGGGATCCTATGTGGGGAGTTGGGCAGCAAGATGTCTGTTCACATAATATTTAAACTTCTGCATGTCAGTACAGTCAGTGCCTGGAAGGGAATTCCATAGTCTAGCAGTTTGAGGGAAGAAGCTATTTGAATAGAAGACTTTTCAGCATCTAGGGATTTCTACAGTGTAGGGGTGTGATTTTGTTGTTTGTGGGTTTGTTGGGGGTATTTATGTTGAGGGGCTACTAGTGCTTTGAGTTCGCCCTCGCATTTACCATTAAAGTACTTGTAAAATAGGCATAGGGATGCCACATTTCTGTGATGGGACAGAGGGTGGAGTTTGGCCGACAGTGTGAGACCTGATATGTTGGCAACACTTTTTTTAAGCCTATCTATGAGCGAGAGAAGTGTCAGATGCACTAGTCAGATGAGATAACAATATTCCATGCATGAGTGTATAATGGCTTTCTCTCAGGATACTCTCAAGTGTGAGTAATTTTCTAGCATGGTAGAAGGAGCCCACCTTCCTCACAGAGGCCTTGGCAAGGTGAACAATTATGGAGAGTGTGGTTTGCTAAAGAACTTCCATATGGAAACATGTGCTTCAATTGCTGCTTTGAATCATTCAGTAGTCTCATTTTTACACTGTTTAACAGGAAGAGAATAGATACTACTACATAGAACATCTCGTATGTGATCCCTTATGGTTTCATAGTACTTGTCGTTTGGAGTAATGGCTCATCAACTTGGGATCAAGAGTTTAGGGTGATTTCCACCATTATTACAATGTAATTGGCATTTCTGAATGGATTATAGAAATTGGTTACACAATCCTTGGGAACTGTAGTCAGAAATAGATCTAAAAGTGAAGCTTGCTGATCCTGTGAATCTGGGAGACGGGTCAGGAGCATGACTGTGATAAGGAATGAGATATAGAAAAGCTATGAGAAATGCTACCAGCTGCGTCTGTGTAACTAGAGAAATCAAGCCAATTACTGAGGTGGTCACTTGAGTACGAGTATCCAAGATTGCTGAGTCAGATAGTAAAGTCCGACTCTGACTCCTAGAATTCCTAGGATGCCAACTTCGACACTTTTGATATCTTCGACTCCAACTCCAACTTCCTACTCTAACTCCTTGACCCCTATGTGAAAATCTTTCTGCAGATCCATATACCAGCCTCCCACACCTATTCAGCATTTTATAATTACTTTTCATGTATATCATTTTTTACATTTAACATTCACTTATAGAATAAGTTAAGATAACAAAGGGATACAAAATTTACAATTAAATTTTATTATGCTATCAGTTCAAAAAGGAATACAATATTTAGGGATAATAAAATCTCTTTAGGCCATGGTATTTCGAAGCCAAACACTTCCCATCAGAAGAGGGGAGTAAAGACATATTATACAGAGAAGAAACTTTTTAAAAGATAATATTGCCTTTATGGAAAGAGGATCAAAGGAAAAACAGGAAAAAGGACTCTAGTAGCATGAGTTGCTTCTTATTGATTTAGGCCCGTTTTTTTTTGGGGGGGGATAAGATTGTGATTCCGGATCAATCCAGGACTAATCTAATTACCAAATTCCATCTGATTCAAAAACTGGATAACTTTTGGATTACAATCCAATTGTTATCTGATGTATTCCACAGTGATCTCACTCAAAGACAGAATTTTCATTTATTCTGTGTGATGTCACAACCAAAAAAAAACAAAAAAAAAAAACAGCTGTCCAGACAGGATTTGCGGTGATCCGATGCACCGAAATATCTTGATGCAGTAGAAGCATTGCAGTACAGTACAAAATATGACATATCTCCAAAAATAAAAGCAAAACCATACAAAAATTGCTAAATTGTGCATCTGGTAAAACCATGTAAAAAATAAATTTATTGGACTTAAGGAATCGGAGTCAGATAAAAAAATTCTGACTCCGACTCTGACTCCTAATACTCTTAGAAATCCGACTCCGACTCCAACTAAAACCCCCTACTCCCTCCAACTCCGACTCTAACTCTGACTTTACAACCCTGCTAGTACCTAGGGAGAATGCTGCATCTATGCTTTCAGAGACTTGATTGATTAGAGTAGAGTCCTGGGTTGAAAGAGGATGGTAGACAAAATATAAGTAGTTAACGCTATGTTGCAGCTTTAGTCTTAAGCTCATGAAGGCCTGGTCGTCTGATTCTAGTCAAGGGGATGTTAATTCGAATATAGACTCCAAGTTCGTGCATATGTCTCTCCGAGTTCTTACAGCAAAATGGGAGATAACCAGGCATGTTAAAGTGGTCAGAGGGAATGGAAGAGTGGGTAGTTTCATTTAGTGGTAAGATGTCCGAGGAGTTTGCTAGAAAAAGTCTGCGGATATTAATGAATACAAATCTGAAGCCATTTGGTTTTGTTTGAGTTTGCATCTGGTTTAATCGTTATACTTCATACCTTTATTTGATTTTACACTAATACTGAAAGGTACTTATAAACAGTTATATCATTACTTTAAACTATATTAGTAGATACTCCTTATTTTTTCCTTTCATGGGTCCATGGGTCCTTGGTTTAAAACTAAATATAAAATCCTAATATCATTCGGAATCATACTTTAACATTTTATCCTATTCTTATGCTACTAATATATTAACATTTTAAATAATATCTTAATCTTTTTTTATCTAATAAATTATATGCTTTCATCCAATGCTTTGTACTTACCCACTTTTTTATATATACATTAATGCTGTATTTTTTAACCATAAATCACATCATTTTTTTCTAATCTACTTAATATGTTATTGAATGAAAATTGATACCTTTAACAATAAATATGGTTTTCTTATTAATATTTGAAAGCTGAAATAATTTTATGAAAATTTTAAACAATCAAAAAACAATAAAACCTCTTTTCTCCATATCGCATGCATTATTTTGTTGATTTTTCTTTTCAAATGAAAAAGATAAAAATAAAATCCAAGTCTATTGACACATTTTTATTTGCATAATATTACTTTAAAGAATAGTGGAAGAAAGAAATTATAGTTGAAATTACTTACAATTGAACTAGTATTTTTATTTGGATCATTACTGCCATGTTTCAAACATTGTATCCTGGGCCTTCATTCACTTTTGTTAATAATTTTACTCTCCATTTTTTTTTTTTTTTTTGAATGACTTATATTTGTTCATTTATTGATGAAATGAGCTCAGTCAGTGGATGACACCTCTAGTTACTTAAGTGGAACATTTTATGCGCTAAGCTCATGTTTCATAGAGCATTTCCAAACTAACTAAAACATTGACAACAAGAAAAATAAAACACAATTCCATTTAAATGAAGCAAATAGTTTATTAGATCTCTGACAATGTAACTTACAAAGTTTACAGATCAAAGGAAAAATTCTCCCTTCTCTGTTTATAACTGTTATATTTTTTAATTTACTAATATGAATAAAATGAACCGAAACAGACAAAAGCAAACTTTAAAGTTGCACTCATTTTACTCAGAAATACAATATAGATGAGCGTGATAAGTGGCAATTGTAGGTGTGTGCACATTGCAGTAGAGTAAGGAAGTAAGAAATTGATACAAAAAGCCGGGAGAATTATGGGAGGGAGGTATATACTTGTTGTATCATTGAATTAAGTAAAACTAATGTATTTTGTATATAAAGTTCAGGTAAATTTAAATTAAATGATAGTGTAAGATGGCTATTGGATTATTTCTGATGTTAAATTGCTTATTGCACCATATATATATATATATATATATATATATATATATATATATATATATATATATATATATATTTCATGATTCTTTAGGGGGAGTTTACAGAATTTAAATATTGCAATCATAAAGGGAAGACTTATAAATCTTTTTTTTTTTTTACATGAAGGTCACCACTTATCAAGGCCTGGGGGCCACTCAGGGATAAGGGTTATTGCGTGTACAGTAATCAATCAGATAGTATTGTAGTAATCATTAGTATTGGAGATTTGATAGAGTGTCTTACTTAAGGGGGCGGTTTGTCAGGAATTTGTTTATGTTGGATTTGAAGACATCCAAGTTGTAGTCAGGTGGGAAACAGGCAAACGGAAGAGAGTTCCACAATCGTGCAGTTCTGAGAAAGAAGGTCTGCTCATGGAATCTACGTTTGGATTTAGGCACAGATAAAGAGTGGGGGAAATTATTGACAGTAGTTTCAGCCAGACGGGTGTTTCTCGTGAAAGATTGGCGAGGGGGGAACGAGAGACTGGAGTTCAGACGAGCACTTGCCATGGAAATAACGATAAAACAAAGACAGGCTCGCAACGTCTCTTCTGTGGGAGAGAGGCTGCAAGGAAGAGAAAAGGGGACCCCCACCAAACCACGAAGTCTATTTTGTACTCTGTCAAGGCAGGATAGGCTGTTTTTAGCAGCTCCTGTCCAGATATGGCAGCAGTACTCCATCCTTGGATGTACTTGGCTTTTATACAGATAGAGAATTGCATCAGTAGTGAGATATCTTCTGGAGCGGTAGAAGGATCCCACCATTTTCCCAGCATCCCTGGCAACAGATTTGATGTACGTGTTCCATTTCAGATCAGGAGTAAAGGTCAAGCCCAGAAGCTTGTCAAAACATGGAGCCTCCCCAAGACGAGATCCATCCATTTCAATTGATGCCAGATGGGGATCAGAGCGTTGATGATGTAAAGATAGAAGCTTGGTTTTAGATGCATTAAAAGTGACCAGCCACCTCTTCCCCCATTGTATTACATGCTCAAGATCAGAGAAGAGAGAATTAGAGAACTTTGTCATTTACAGCCTTTGATGTGTTGCTATAGATGGTCGTGTCATCAGCAAAGATGTTAATGAATGATTTAAGTATGTGCTGTCAACGAATGATTTAAGTATCATGATTCAAAATACAATGCGTTTTAAAAAATAAAGAAAAAGGAGCGAAAAAATGGAAAGAAAAATAAAGGGGTGAGTCAGCTGACCGGCTTCGCCCTCGCTTTCTCAAATCTGTATCGAAGGATTAAAAAAGAGGGAATTGGAAATATGTACATTTAAAATAAAACTATGTTGTGCTCGGTTATAGTTGAAAAAAAAAGGGAAAACAATTAAAATAAAGCAACCTTATGAAAGAAAATGGAATACTAAGTAAGCACGACTCAGAATTGAAAATGGGTTCATGCTGAAGTTCGCTGCATGTGACGGGTTTTTAATGAAATTTGCCAGTACATGTGTTGAATTCAGTTTCAACGTTGTGATGTATCGGCAAATAGAAGGTGTGCTCATCGGCTCAGTCCTGGGGCCGATAATGGCGAATTCCATGAACAGAGCTTCTTTCTTAGAACTGCACGCCTGTGGAACTCTGTTCCGTCTGCCTGCTTCCCACCGGACTATAACTTGGATGTGTTCAAGTCCAACGTTAACAAATTCCTAATGAACCGCCCCCTTAAGTAAACACTTTATCAAATCTCCACACTAACGTAATGTACTTGCAATAACTCTTATCCCTGAGTGGCTTCCGGGCCTTGATAAGTGGTGATCAATGTGTAAAAAAAAATATTTTCGTGGGTTTCTATGAAGAGCAATTACTTTTTGGACCCACGAAACCCTGAGTCTATTTTCGATATGTGGACGACACATTTTGGCTCTTCAATAACCAAACAGAGGCAAATAATTTTTTCTCCCTACTCAATAGAACGCATCCCACGTTAAAGTATACTTATCAAGGAGAGTGTGACTTGTCCATAGTTTTCCTTGATGCATTGCTAACAAAAACAACATCTAGTTTACTTACATCAATGTATCACAAATCTACATTTACGAAACTGTATACATGCTTGGATTCATTTTGCTCCTAAAAACGTAAGATCAATTTAATTTGGATCCTAACACATTGTGCCCTTATAATTTGTTTAAAATCAAAATTATATGAGGAATTTAAAATAATTACTGATACCCTATCCAAGAATGGGTACCTTCTTGATGTGATCAGATCAGGTATGCAAAGAAAAATAGCTGAGTTTTCTGAAACTAAAATTCAAACAGTGAATAAATGTCCAATATATCTACATTTACCGTGGTTGGGGACAGTGAGAAATTCGCCAAACAAATCAGCTCAACGGTGTAAAAATGTTATTTTGCTTCGAATGTGCATGTTATGTTTTCTATGAGAACTTTAATGCCATCCTGAAAAATAATAATAATGTAATTTACAATTTTAATAATGTAATTTACAATTTTGAATGTAGTTGCAGTGCCAACGACATGGGTCGAACAACATTGAGATTGGATGGAAGAGTCCAACAGCACGTATCTAGCAAAATCAGAAATGGGGCATACCGAGCAACAGACGTATTTGCCAACACATACGAGTCTTCCATAATTGACCATCTCATTAAAACCCGTTATGT
Source organism: Euprymna scolopes (assembly GCF_053919585.1). Lineage (NCBI taxonomy): Eukaryota > Metazoa > Mollusca > Cephalopoda > Sepiida > Sepiolidae > Euprymna > Euprymna scolopes. The sequence goes on along the minus strand of NC_136498.1, from coordinate 85,540,160 downwards.
TCAGCAAACTCCAGCATGAACTCATTTTAACTTCTGAGTCGTGCTCATTCAATATTCCATTTAAAGATCTTGGAGACTGTTCACGTTCGGTTGAGAAAACCTTCTCTCTTTAAACAAAGGGAATTTCTCTTCTTTGCTCCTTTTCCTTTATTTTAAAAATGCATTTTACTTTTAATCATGAATTATAAAAGTCTTCCCTTCATGATTGTAATATATATATCTATAATATAAAGCTGAATGTGTGTGTGTGTCTGGTCACGAATATGCTCCTATATGGTTGACTATTTTAAAAAACTGATTACATATAATGACAGAAGATGTATCGAGACAAAGGAATGGGTATGTTTGATCCTGCAGAACGGTGGTTCATTAAAATTGTGGGGTCTGCGTTCGCGCTTGGTCCACAAAGTATGGAAATAAAAAAATTAAAAATTAAATAAAAAACGTTTACAAGCGTTTTTGATATAGATGTACATAAGAATACTTTGATAAGTATGTTTTAACTAAAATAGGGATGGTATAATAAAAACTTAACTTGCACAGATCAAGCAAAAAAAAAAAATAATCCGCGCATTAACTCTGGAAAATGGATGTTCCTCTTAATGTGCGACAAATGTCACATAGCCCACTACACAATTCAGGTGATTAGCTTTATAAAGAGACTTCATTTTCTAAATTCTGATCATTACTTGCTGAGATACTGAACTTGTAAAATTGCCAAAAAAGGTTGTATATCTATCTATCTATCTATCTATCTATCTATCTATCTATCTCTTTCTCTCTCTCTCTCTCTCTCTCTCTCTCTCTCTCTCTCTCTCGTCAATGACCATCCCTCTTGAAAAAGCCCTCATAAATCGGGCGAATCGTTGAGTATTCAGGTCCTTTCACCTCCATTATATATATATATATATATATATATATATATATATATTAGTGTATTTAGGCAGCATTCCTTCATTCAGGCAAACATTATTAAAAACAACAGAGATACCTTGCTTAATAATTCTTTTTTTTTCATTTTTTCGATCTTTCGTAAGATTTTTTTATGATGATGAGTCAAGAAAGAATCGAAAGCGCTCGTGTGAACCATGGAACATTTGTAAATGCCTTCCATCTCGAAGTTAAAAAATCTTACGAAAGATCGAAAAAATGAAAAAAAAAGAATTATTAAGCAAGGTATCTCTGTTGTTTTTAATAATGTTTGCCTGAAATATATATATATATATATATATATATATATATATATATATATATATATATATATATAATGATTTTCCACAGCCCACAAAGCCAAGAAAGCCAACAAACCAGAAGTCCAAGACTCGAGTTTCGCCCTTATTTGGGCTCATCAGTTAGACATATCCGCGCTCAGGATTTGAGACCCGAACCTCTTGCATGCTAGGCGAGCACTCTGCCAACTGAGCAAACACGCCATACACACAAGAAAGTCGATTAACTTGCACAGATCAAGCAACCCGCAGCAAAGATCCAACAGTGGAAAGAACCTACCTCATATCGAACAATAGACTTTCTTGTGTGTGTGGCGTGTTTGCTCAGTTGATAGAGTGCCTAGCATGCAAGAGGTTCGGTTTCAAATCCTGAGCGCGGATATGTCTAACTGATGAGCCCAAATGAGGGTGAAACTCGAGTCTTGGACTTCCGGCTTGTTGGCTTTCTTGGCTCTTGTGGGCTGCGACATTGGTTCGGCTGTGGAGTGGAAAATCATTATATATATATATATATATATATATATATATATATATATATATATATATATATATATATATATATATATATATATACTTATGAAGTTTATTTGATGCTATTTAGTGACAATCTTTCAGAACATGTTAAGTGACACTAAAGGAATTAGTGAGCAAAAAGATACAAAGACTCTTTAAAAGCTTTCTTGAAGCAAATGAAATTCACCTGTTAACCCACAGAGAGATACAGCGATAGATTATATCATATATGTGTAACACAGATATCTATGTACCCTCCCCTTCCATTCAAGGATGAGGTCAGCATATTAAGGTCAAAGTTATTCAAATGTATCACAAAAAACACATTTCGCACAGCAAACTTGTAGAAAGCATAACCAGTCAAATGAATGATATTACAAAATTAGAGAATTGATTCACTTAATGACAACAATTGTGAAAGTAAGGTTTAACATATAGACAGTAAAATAGTGGAAACAGAATGGCGTGTGGTGGTAGATAAGTAGGTAAAAAGGTATTCACCTTGAAAAATGCTTTTGTTTATGAGATTTTTAGATAAAAATTGATAATTTAGATTATTGTATTATTTAAACTATTATTGTCAAATTGGGTGTCATCTTTACAATGTTTTAACTGATGTAACCTTCGACTTTCTGCAGGTGAATCTTATCAAATTTTTTTAATTTTTGTCGAACTCGAGAATCAGTACGACATCTCAAGTTTGATAAGGTAGTTCTCTATATTGAAAACATGCACATGAAAAAAGTCTGAAACGTTGGGAAAATATCACTCAAGATGAAAATAATTGTCTAACTAATCCAAATAATATAAACTATACATTTTAATAAATAATAATAAAAAAGATATCATGGGCATCGCAACACTAAAGACCTCTCATGCATGAACCCCATATTACCGTTTTTATTCTTTTTTATTTTTAATTCTATATTTTTGAAGTCATGAATAAAGAGAACAAACAAAAACTCAGTATTATTGTAAAACAAAAACAATACAAAATTAATATCTGTTAAGCTGTGTTATTCGTATTGTGTGTGTGTGTGTGTGTTGGAGACGCCCCTCAGTGGGATTAATGGACTATCTCATGACGTCACTTCCGGTATCGAGCACCGTTGCTCAGTAGTCTGAGATTGACACGCGTCCAGGCAGGTCGTGTGCAAACGCCCCACCATTAATGGTATTACTCAACTGACTTTGCCTGTAATTTATGTTAATTTATGTTTCGTTCCTAAAAATCCTGTGTTTCTTCCGTTTATTACCACTTAACACATAACAGTGTGTAAGAACAAAAAAGATACGGCTTTCTAGAGATAGAACCTATAAAACCATGAATTCTAAATGTGCATGTGCGGTTATATACAAAAGTTCCTGGAGAACGATAACATTGTTAATATACCAACATTGGATTCTTCAAAACTCAAAACAAGTTGTGTTTCATTTTTGCGTAGGTCTTTTTTTATTTCACCCCCAGACAAAGTGACAGGCAGATAGACATATCACAAATATATTATAGAATTTTAAATATTTTCATAATATTCTTTAAGGAATTCTACACAAAGATCTTTGTACTAAAAAGAAGAAACAATATATTCTACTGAATATTTGCAAAAAAGTTCTTTAATATTGGAAAAATAATAGAAGTCATCGTTTTACAAAAGAAAAAACTACTGAAGTCAGCTTCAATAATTTTTCATTCAATGATATTTCATCTTTTTTTCTTCATATTTTACTATAACAAAAATGAATTCTACTTTTCTTTCTATAAAAATGAAAGTGTCTGTGATATTGGATAGAAAGAAGTACATATCTAACATCATTCAATGTTTTGTTTTTCTGTTTTATGGCATATCACCCATTTTTTCGGTTATTTAATACGAAATCACAGTATCTATAATGCCTGATTTATTACATCTGATTAACTAATTCATTACATCTGATTAACTGAACCAAAGATTTGAATGGATTTGGATTGAATGTGTAGCTGATTTCGTAATATTTTTTAAAGATATAAGGTAAAACCTGACAGAACTTTTATGACATGACGTAAGTATACTCATATTAAATCGTTATTGCCTTCAGTTGTCTTTCCATCTATTTGAAATTTTCAACAAGGAAATTTCATGTATATTAATATCTATGCAATAATACATTTCTTCAGATTCCTTTTTTTTTTCGTAAAATATCAAATTTAAATAAAGGTGTTATATAGATTTGATTCTGTAGATTTCTTTTTCAAAATCTAGAAAATTCTAACATAAAACTGCAGAGCCAGTCATGACATAGAATATCTTTTTTTCGTCTGTGTTAATAACAAAATAAAATTTTATTAAAATACATTATTATCTGGTTGAAAAAATCTAATAGGTTCAGAAATATGATTTTATAAATCACATTTGTTACAAGAAATTATTCTCACTAAGCTGTCTTAGTAGATTTTCTAAAAATAAAAATAAATTATTTACTGTAATTTTTAATTAATAATTTTATATTAATCATTATTATTATTATTATTATTATTATTATTATTATTATTATTATTATTAATTATAATTATTTACTATAATTTTTAAAACAATTGTACGATTTGCAATACATGCAAACGTCAAAGTATCATATATTATAGAATTAAATATTAGAATTAAGTAAGTATAAAAATTAATTCTTAAATTGCACTGCTATGATGACTGAACTTATGAATTAATGACCTAAAAGTTTCATATCTCTATTGGAGATATTGACGGTGTGAGATTCTAACAAAGCGTCAGAAGCAAAGATGCGTCATTGGATTTCACCATACAGAAAAAATTGAACCAATCAACACTGACTTGCATCAATTTCATAATGGGGACAGAAATGTGAGTGATAAAGTATGGTCTAGATTATACGACCAAGGCATGAAATGAGGCTTGCAAAAGTGCATTGAAAATTATAAAGAAAAACATTCTGGAGCACAAAAAGTCGCTCGTATTAATACTACTACTTTCCTCATAGCGTTTTAGTGATTTAGTTAAAAAATATTGATTTAGTTAAAAATAGTGATTTAGTTAAAAATAGGAGCCCTTACTTTTGGAATACATATGATATATATGAAATAAAATGAAGGTGGAAGGACCTGGGTACTCAACGTTTCGCCCGATTTATGCGGGCTTCTTCAAGAGGGATGGTATATATATATATATATATATATATATATATATATATATATATATATATATATATATATTATAAAAAGTAATAGACCAGAGTCTAAAAGAGCAATGGCTCAGTAAAATATATTTCAAGGTGCTGTGCTCGGAGTATTGCAGTTATGATAAGCTCAATAGGTGTAATTACCTAGAGCTATATAAATAGAAAGGATGAGAGATTAATAATTATCATAGGAGGAAACACAACAAAATCATATTTATATGTACGATCGTTTCGGAACGATATCCTTCTATTCATTCGATATTTACAAATCGAGAAATAAAGTAAAATATTTCAGGATATTGTCCCCTCATCAGCATAAATGGAGGGGGGGGGTAATATATAGGCTAATTAGATTTTGGTGTCTTTCCCGATCTTAACCACAATTCCCTGTTTCTTTTAATTGCTAACTTTTTATAATTGAATGGAATACATATATTTCTATATATAAAACTATAGAACATTTCATTTTTAAAATTGTGTGAAGGATGCATGAAAGTTTTACAGCAATCAAATTCAAGGTGATAATTAATGAAAAGAATAACTTCAATGAAATAATTAATAGATGAAACAATTTGCCAATCGGATCAGAAAAGTCTAAAAGTGAAGACTGGGTAACAAAAAAGTACAACAAAAATAACACGAGTGAAAATTGCAAAGGATAAGAAGCAAAAGACCAGAAAATGGACGTCATGAAAAACTGGAAAGATAGCCAATCGTTCCAGTCATTAACAATCAGCAATGGAGTGGCAGAAACATTAAAAGATTTGGCAAATCAATTAAAAAAATACCAGTGACGACCAGAGGGGAAACGATCAGACAAATTCGAAAAAATCGATTCCATATAACAAAGTTTGTATGATGAAAGAACTTGATCGCAAATTTCATGTAAGGATCGCAATCTATGATGGAGTCGAAATTGCCAAGAGTATGAGAATATAATTCTTTTGGAAAATAGCATATGCATTTCATAAAAAGGTGATGGGATCCTAGCATAATGATTGCATTTTAGCAGAGAAATAGATATGATAAACAAAATGTTGTGTAAATTCTTTAAAGACGTAAGATTGCAAATAGAAATACGAAATTGAACAAATGTGGTCGATTTACTTTTAGAAGTCTTGACATAAAAATAAAATGATCAACAACCAATCAGAGTATCGCACACGGTACTTATTAAGCATTTTCAGAAGTTGACTGAAACAGATTTACAACGTTAAAAATTTAAAGAAATAAAAAATATATGTTTATATAAGTTGTCTTCATCGAGTTTTGTTTGCAGATCCTAAGTCATATATCATTTATGATTTCCCATGAACACGAAATGGTTTGAATAACAGAATATCATGACCAGCATGAACCCCCATGGTTACTCAGCTTAATATAAACTGTTCAACTATTTCAACTCCGTTTAATCCATGTATCTCTTCTTATAGTAGATCCCATAGTTTAAATATTAAAACATATATTCATGATCACCAAATCGATTTCTAAATATTCATCTTTAGGGTAAAGGGTGCAGCCACTTACGTATTTTTCTTTCATCTGTTAATAACGTAACTTTAGAAAATAAATCTTTCTGGTAAATCTCTTTCAACATATAGAAGCTTTGTAAGGAACGGTTGTTTTGTAAGAATTACAGGTTAGCCGACACACACGAGTTTCATTAAGTAATTAAACTTTAACTGAAACGAAAAGTAGAAGATATTGGCCATTTTTTAATTACCTCTACTACATACAGGCACAAGTCTGTGACGCGTATACCAGATCTTGCTGACCCAATGACTGTTTTATATTAAGATAACCTCTTTTTTCCACAATACACAATACACACAAAATATAAATTTTTAGATGGAATATTGTAGCGAATTGTAAGAAAAGAGTTTTATTATCTTGAATTATGAAATTATTTAATTATGAATGCATTTATACTGAATAGTTTACTATATTGATTATCACTGAAATGTTCTTAACAACAATGATATAGAGGGTCTATTTGTAATCTTGTGATGGGAATGGTGGGTCAGATGCAATTCCGGTCGAATCAATTCTCAGCTATTGCTGAAAAAGTATGATAAAAGACCTTGATCGCAAATTGCTAAAACTAACAATTAGTGTTGGTTAAATTGTATAAAATGAATCGTTTGAAATTTATGAATTTTATTTCATCATTAAATGACCAAAAATGTTGATTTAAAAAAAAATCAACATTTAATTATAATTTATTTTAACAGACTTGAATTATCTAAGATAAACATTTGCTTACCTCTGTTAAAGTCACCGAAAATGACTGGGGAATTATGCATGAATAGTGTCATGATAATAAAACTTTGGTGCTAATGTTCACTGGCATACTTAATTGTGATGCATCATTTTACCAAATATGATATTAATAAATTTACACATTATTTTCTTTAATGTGTAAAAGAAATTTTGTAAGAGTGGGAATCAAATACTAATGTGTGGTCTTTGGTATTACATTTGAGTCACTTTTGGGCAGCAGAGTACTTGATTTGTGATTGTCACGAATTAGTGAATTGCAAATCATGGCCATGTATTTCGGTTAGGAGATGATGTTAACTTTGTTGATGCTAAAACTCCTACTAAAATCTTAAAATTGACCAACATTCAAAAGAGCAAATGAGGGCACGCGAATAAACAAGTGGACAATATACTTTACATTCAAGACAGTTTAGTGGGGCTATGTGTATGAAAACAACAAAAACACTTTTTGTTATCTTTAACTAAAATTGTTCTCCACTCGTCAAAATAATGGATAAAATAAAGCAAATAAAAATCTAGGTTTTGTTGAAAATTGTTGCATTAACTTCATGCACATCCTTTCAAGTTGTTTTTTTTAAACGAGTTGAAATCTATTAACATCCTTTAGCAACTTTTTTTCCAGAAAGATAAAAGCCTGAATTTTATCATATGAAAAGCAGAATAATATAAAACTTTTTCTACTTATTTTAATAGAAATTTAAATTCAAAGTTTAAAAAAAAAAAAAAAACCCACAATTCACCGCGATTTTTGTCTCGATGATTTAAATATTTAAATAAGTTTTAAAAGGTTTTCGATCAATTAGCTTTTTTATTTTTTAATTTTATAAGATTTTAAGATGATTGCCTATGAGAGCATGCAAAAATATTATAGCATAAGAGTTTCCAATAATTTCATCTTTTATCAATACATAGATGTCGCATGACGAAATTAAAAAATCTAAAATTTAACTTTACTTTTGAAGAAACTTCAGTAGCCTTTACCAGACAAAATAAATTCATTTAGTCCTAACACGTTTGTTTTGACGATTAAGTGAAGAATAAGGGTTTAATTTTTTTCATAAACATATATATATATATATATATATATATATATATATATATATATATATATATATATGATTTGTTGTCTACATAACTCTCGAAGTTAAGCAACAATTAGGCTGGCCAGTACCAGATGGGTGACCATTTTGAGAATGTTAGGCGCCATATATGTTTGAGACAACACCTGCATCCAGTATCACGCTTGCTCGTCTTTGCCCTGTCTTACCATCAGGACCAAATGTTCCTGGACGATAGAGTGTGGTAGATACAAGAAGTCCCCACACTTTTAACTATGTCAAGCGCAAGTCACATCATCATCAGATAGTTAACAAACCAGTAATGTGCCCCAGGAAGGCAGAGTTAGACTCAAGATCGGTTTTTAATGTGAGAAAAATCATGCTCTCCAAAATGGGCCGCTCTGATATAAAAATTGACCCAGTCTAGAAAGGTTTCTTCTTCATTGAACGAGGAAAGGATAGATTAAGTGTAACATCAGAAAAGACACCTTAGCTCCCAAACCAGTGATGTTTGTGGTCTTCATCGACAACGATGGATGATATAACCCCCGCTTTTCATTTATGGTCACTGCTACCCTTAAAATATTTTTAATGTAACCAAACAGGCAAACATCCTTTTTTAATAATTAGATTAAATTATAATTCCAAACGTCATTTATGGTGAAATACCTTCAATATTACGTTATTTTGGCTTTATATTTTTCCTTCACACTAATTTCTATCAGGCTTTAAATTTTTCCAAGTAAAAACCTGCATATAAAAATGAACTATAACTGCTTTTTCTGATATTTTTGTTTTACATAAAACAAATTCTTGTATTTAAAAAAATTGAATATATTTTTAATTTCATGATTACAATTTTGTAACATGTGAACCATGTATTTGTTCGATAAACCATATAAAACTGTTTTTTCCACAAATCATATAAAATAGTTTTTTCCCAATTTTTTATTTCATAATTTGTGAAAAAGACTTTCTTTAGAAATTGTGGCATCGCAAAATGGCAGATTTGGGCGTAATGTTGAAAAAAGGTGTTTTTGCTGCACATTTCTTTATTTAGGCACGCATTTACCTCAAATTTATTTATTTATCTTAAAATTCATTTATTTATCTAAAAATTTATTTATTTATCTAAAATTTATTTATTTATCTAAAAATTTATTTATATATCTAAAAAATTATTTATCTTAAAATTTATTTATTCATCTAAAAATATATTTATTTATCTAAAAATTTATTTATATATCTTAAAATTTATTTATTCATCTAAAAATTTATTTATATACCTAAGAATTTATTTATATATCTTAAAATTTATTTATATATCTAAAAATATATTTATTTATCTAAAAATTTATTTATATATATAAAAATTTATTTATTTATCTAAAAATGTATTTATATACCTAAAAATTTATTTATTTATCTAAAAATGTATTTATATACCTAAAAATTTATTTATTTATCTAAAAATTTATCCATATATCTAAAAATTTAGTTATTTATCTAAAAATGTATTTATATATCTAAAATTTATTTATTTTAAGGAAAACGAATTGAAGAAGGTAAATAAGTAAGATTACTATTTCTGTGATTTCTGAAAGTAAGATATAGAAAAATCTTGTGCCACTTCTTTTTGTTCCAGGGAAAGTAAGAGTAAACGAAAGGAAAGAGAAGATTGGAAGACAGAAAACTACAAAGATAGGGAAAGATAAAGGGGAAACAAAAAGGTGAAAAATGATTTCTTATATTTTCTATTTACCTACGAGTACAATAATTTATTATATATTTGTTTTTTTTTCAAAAATGTTTAACAGAGATAAAACATTCTGAATAACAAGCAATAAGAGGCAACAGACATGATAAAAGGTTCAAAGTTGTCGTTGTTGGAAAGTATATTTAGAGAGTGAAGAGAATGGAGGCTTTGTCATTATTTCGATGAACTCGTACGAACGGTTGACCTATTTACTTGCCTCCCCACGAAGGCAGAGTTAGACAAGAAGAGCACTGGATAGGAACAAAACTAAAAATTGCCTCATTCTAGAAGGATTTCTCCCCCACTGATCGAGGTCAGAAAAAGTGAAGTGTAGTATCAGAAGAGGCACTACACTTTGCTTCTTGTCAAAAAGCCAAGGTGACTCTTGTGTGCTCCACTTTTGTTAGGATTATGAAAGATCTTATGCAACACAATATAAAAAACAAACGATAGAGTTTTGATTTAAATAACAAAAAATCACATTCCACTAAAAAATGCGAAGAAAATCAGAAAACAAATGATAAATAACGCAGAGACAACCAATGAACTGAGCTTGTTTGAGGTAATTTTCTAAAGGAGTGTATCTCTTTTAATCTTAATAATTTGAAGTTAAAATATCTGCCAAAACGCAAAACAACCATAGGCTGTATAATAGGTTTTTCATGTATAAGCGTTATAAATGGAAATATAAGTACCTTTCCTTGAACAAGTAGAGATAAAAGAAGGGTTGACTAGATTGTCATAAGTTTTCAAGAAAGATGAAAACAAATGCCTGCATATTTCCCAAGAAACAGATTAATGCTGTTTCTTCTTCAATCTTTACATATAGATTAAGAGTCATAGCTGTCATGTCAGATTTATTCTCTCCAAACAAAAGATGAATGACGAATAAAGATCTTGTTCTACTGTTTAGATTTCTAATTCTCCTGTTCATTCCTGAACAAACTTAAAATGCACTTGATTACACTTAATAAATGTTATTGGCAAAACGAGCTAACCACATCAAATCCATGACAATAGATTTTCAAAGCTACCTTAAGCTTGCTTGCATTCTTATATATACCTATACTAGACGACCTTTGACCCATTGAATCACAGACATTCACACTATTCCACGTTCATTTCATTTGAACATTCATAGTGTCACAATATTTTTCTTACATAATTAGAATTAATAAGTCTCTTTAATTCTATATTACCATTATGGATTATATATAGAAGTAGAAAAATGGTTTTTGGTATCTAATTTATATGTTTATGGTGTATGTGAACACATGTTTATTAGATGGCAAAATAAATTTCGAAACATACTGTAATACTAATAAACATACTGCAATACTAATAAAAATATGGATATATTAGAAAGTGGTTGAATCAATATAGTGGGAGAGGGTGAGAGAGACATTAATAGCTAAGTGAGAGATAATTTATTAAGTTAATTATGAATCATGGCTAATTAGAATTAAAGAATATTTCAGTATTTTATCTCATGTATATAGAAAAACTTTTTGAAAAAAACAAAAAACGAACAATTATTCACTTTAGAAAATTTTTAAGAGAAAATAATTCCTTCTTGTTTGGAATCAGTTCTGCCACTTTTGTGAGAATTTTTGCAAATCAGTCATATTACAACAGTTTTATTCTATTCAGCGTTTTAACCTTTTTATCATATTTCTTTTTTTTTTCAGCATGAAAAAAATGCATTATCATTTTTTTAATATTCATATTATATATAAATTAGAACTCAATTGCATTCCTAAAATGGGAAAATTCTTTGTAATATTCTTTATACATTATTCTTTATAGTAAATATTTTCCTATCAAAAAGATAACCTGGCTAGTTTATCTGACATCATGTAACTTAATTCTGAATGCAACAACATTTATTCAGTTCACCATGATAAGTCATCAAATGGAAGAAATAAATTTACTATTTTATTTTCGGTAGGTTATAGATAGATTATAACATAACGTTTTTTTACATATACTCTTGGGTTATTTCTTATTAATTGAAATATAGATGCTTAGTTTTTATCTGAGCTGAGGATAGCTTTGTGTGTCGCCCGTTTGCTAAGGCTGTCATAGATGTTGAATTTAAATATTCAGATTTTTAGTCTTATTTCAATTTGTATTTCAATTTGTTTACGAGAGAAATTAGTGTAATGTTAATTTTATTTGAACTCAATCAAGAATGTGTTATTTTACAAAACTGTGAACAAAAAATTAAAATGATATTATTGCAAAGTTAATATATGCAACAGAAAATAAATGAAACAATTATTTGCTTTAATTTAAAAAAATGCAACATGAGTGGATTTTTTGCTGTTTACTAATTAGAGTTCAAATAATCGCTAAAATAAGAATGCCTAGAAATAAAAATTAAGGTTTTCTATGACTAATTGATATCCATGGAGACAAAATAAAAACAATAATATGAAATATAATTTTAATAAGGATATACAGAGTGTCCACAAAGTCCGTGTGTACTTTAAAATATTTATAACTTTGTATTTCGGATAGAAATAATCTGCAAAACGATTAGAAAACAGTAAATCTGGTAAAGATTTGATTGAAATTTGATTGAAATTTGATTGAAATTTTCATGTTTCATCTATCATTTGCAATACAAAGGGTAATACGATTTTGTAGTTCACAAAATTATTTTCCAACTAACTTACAGTAATGCCTGCAATCGTTATTTTAGCTTTTAAATCTTTTAGCGAACAAGGTTTGCTTGCATACACAGTTGTTTTCATATGTCCCCACTAAAAATCTTATTTCAATTCAGTTCAGCCAAAGGACGCAGTTTACATTTTTCTCAGTTTATGTCAGGGATAAACTTGATTCTGAAAAAGAAAAAGACAAAAGCATTGTTTTTACTTATCTAAAGATTGCTGTAAATTTTGTGATGAACAATTATTCAGTAACTAGCAGGACCCATGTACTGGTGTTGCCAGGTGGAAGTATGTCATAAACACAAAACAGATTCGATAAAGGATCCCTCCCCCGAAAAAAAATTAAAGTACTGTTCTTAGTGGAGGTCACTTCCATCCTTGGAAAATAGCAAGCACTGGCACCGTGGCTCAATTAAAATCATCTGGCTTCCACTGTCTGGCATTGTCTGGCAGTGGCAGTTAGCAGAAGCGATTGGCTATGATTGTCATCACGTTTGGTTACTAGCGATTAGTGATGTTTTGGAGTGGTTATTAGCGTTTACTGACAGACGTCAGTGGGCACTGGTTGCCTTTACAATTGGAATTCACTGGTGGCCAGGATCGGTGTCTGTCTCTATTGGAATACTACGAACTGAAATCGAATTTGGGCACTGTCAGGTACTGGCATTCACTGGCTGTAACTGGATGACTGTAGCGAGGAGTGATGATCACTAGCAGTCAGTGCTACATTGAGGCATTTACCGGCATTTACTGCTGAACCTTAACTGCCTTTACAGCTGTCACTGTCATTTCCCAGAGTACATAGTCGATTACTGGTCACTGTGAGCAGTGTTGATCTCTATTGAACTACTCCAAAATGAAATTGAGGGGTATATTTGCGTTTACTGAAAGTTCCTCTGCAATTATCGATCATAATAAGTGCCAGGCACCAGTGAACTGCTCTGAAATAAAATCGACTGTGGTTATTTGTACTTCATGAGAGGAGCGGGTACTAAAACCCAAATATAAAGTTTTGCATGGGTTCTAATACCCTATATATCAAGTTTAATATCTGTAGACCAAAAACTGAGAGAGGAGTTTGGTAGGCAAACATTTTAAACAAATACACTGCTGATCAAAAATTTAAGACCACTTAAAAATCTTTAAAAAGAAACCTTTTTTAAGGAAAGTTTTTAAACTCTGGCGCCTTAAGGTTACTAATACTACAATCTAAAAGGTTATGGAAACAAAAAAGGTACATTCCAAAAACGTTATTTAAAAATTTGCATTTTTATTAAATTAGGCTTTTTACACATGATCAAAATTATAAGACCAAGCGTATAAATTGTTAGATTTATGGTAATTCTAATGGTTTTAGTTCAGTTAGAGATTTGCAATCACTTTTGCAGATGAATGCAATTCCACGACCCATATATAACAAAGTTGCATTTTCTTTTGGAATAAAAAGAAAAAAGGGTCTCTAATATGAATATCAATACCCAAAAATAAACAAATTTATAGGAGTATAGATAAATAAAAGTGAATATACGATATTCTTTATAACGTTAGTGAATGTACAGAATAGATAAAAACGTAAGTGTCGGCATTTCCCTATTATGAGCTGTAAAAATAAGAATATTGATAACATGATAAATAATAGGAGTATTATTAGTAAAAATAAAGCAAAAAACGTACTGAAACCATATTGTTCTATCCGTATATTAGCTTACAAAAATAAGAATACAGCTAATAATAATAAAATAGTAATAATTAAAGCAGTAACACAGGATGAAACCCCAAAACTAATTAGGCCCCGTTTCTTAGTGTTTTGTCTGAATGAAATGAAACTTTTGTCATAACTAGTTTATTATATTCAAAACATCACATCAAAATACTAGGGTTTTTGGCCTTTTTTCTACAGCATATGTTCTAGATGGCCTCCATTTAGCTTTTGTTTTTTTGGGGGGGTCACCCTGTAGTAACAGGAAAAGTATAAACTATAATACAAATAAAAACAATAAGCAATGTAAGCTCTGGGTTTGTGTAGATGGTAATATGTCATAAAGAAATGAGTTTTAATGGGAAACCCATTGAAAAAAAAACGTATATTTATATATTCCATATATGTGAATTTTCCAGTAGCACTTGGCTAAGTATGAAAAAAAGACCTGGTGATTTAGGATTTTATGGGAGGACAAAACTATCGAAAATGTAAATTATTTAAAGTGCACACGACATGTATGTATACAATATATAAATCGAGTAGCAAGTCAATTTTATATTTCAAGTTTGAACGCTCATTAAATAATGTTTATCAAACATATTTGTAAACCATCTCTCTCTCTCTCTCTCTCTCTCTCTATATATATATATATATATATATATATATATATATATATATATATATGTGTGTGTGTAAGCGAGATAAGACACAGATAAAAGATCAGGTGAAACATCCTGATAGATATTACTTTGAGGTAATACTGTCAGGGTGATCCTAGCCAAAAAGGTAAAGCTCAATATTTAAAAATAGAGCAATATATAAGTTTAGTGGTTAAAATTAAATTCTGAAAATGAAAATATAAACACATATATTCGAATTAAGAATTTATTGTTTGACACAAGAAATATATAGATGTGAGTTATGATAATTTCCTTAATCAATGGATTTTCAATATTGCCTCATATCATCAGCAGAGGAAAAAATCCATGGATTAAGGAAATTAACATAACTCCCATCTATATATTCCTTGTGTCAAACAATAAATTCTTAATTCGAATATATGTGTTTATATTTTGATTTTCAGAATTTAATTTTAACCAGTAAACTTATATATATATATATATATATATATATATATATATATATATATATATATATATATATATATATATATACTTGTTTATTGTTATATAAACATGCTCACATCCCGCTGCTACAAATAGCCACTTGTTTCAATCAAACAACAGATATCATCAGGCAGCGACTTGACTATTCAAAAGTTCAATGAATAATGGATTTTCATTTTAGGTAGGAACTCTTTAAAAGTTGGAGTTAAAAAACTTAAAACACAGAACTTTAATTATAAAATGTAAAGAGGGAGGGGAAATTTAAATAAAGTTAAAAGATTACAATGGAGAGAGAGTGATTGAGAAGAGAAAAAAAAAGGAATAGAGAAAGAAATAGAGAAAGAAAATAGAGAGAAAATATATATATATATATATATATATATAATATGGAGAAGAAAAGAAAAAAGATATAAATGGTTATTATAAAGAGAATAAGGACTAGAAGGGAAAGGAAAGAATGATGAGATCTAGTTAAAGAGAGAAAGAGAGAAAGTAAGAATTTGACAGTATATAGAAAAAGAAAAAGAAAAAGATCTGCGTGTCAACCAATTTATGAACAATTATACAATTTAGTAATGAAACATATTATTACAAATACAAACAGAAGATACAATCCAAGCGTCAGAAATGAACATGTCAAAAAAGACAGCGAATGTATCCAGCCAACATATTTATCATCTCACATACGTCCACGAGTAATATCAACGCAGTTCAAACATACGTCTACAATTAATTAGGCCCTTTATGCTAAATGATATAAGTTTAAAGTTCGCGTTTTTATTAGATAAATATATAAATAAAAGAAAAAAATAATGATAAAACAATATTAAAATTATTATTAATAATAATAGTAATAATAAACATAATAATAATAATAATAATAATAATAATAATAATAATAATAAAAACAGAATAAAATTAATATTTATTATCTTTTTAATATAACATATTTAGCCATAAGAGGGGATTAAATAAATTAAATAGGGCCAATAATTATAAATAAAAATCTACTAATATTTATGTATATTAAAAGAATACAATACATATATGTATATATATACACACACACACACACACATATATATATATATATATATACACACATACACACACATATATATATATATATATATATATATATATACATGCACATAAGTAAAGGTGTAACTATACTATTAAGTTGAAAGTTTAAGCTATTTAAGTATAGATATAAAGTCATATTAAATCACAAATTAATACATTCAAGACCAGATTACTAATAACACAGATACAAGTACACTTACCTATAAATATATAAATATATTCAGGCAAAAGAAGTAATTAAATCAACGAAATACTCAAAAGTAGCGACACACAGGTAGATAGTACCCAAAATAAAAATAATAAAATACATATATATATACCCACACAGAACCAACAGACATACAAATAAGCATATATATATATATATATATATATATATATATATATATATATATATATATATATATATATATATATATATATATATAATTTTGTGTATACACATACATACAAAAAGTACACAAATATATGCACACAATCATATACTAATATACAACAACGCACACACACATATATATACGCACACATAAATATGTAAAATTTACATAAACTATATATATAGAAATACATAAGAATACAAATAATTTGGCAAGAGTACAGATAGATGCATACACACATAGAAACATACAAATGGATTGAATAAACATGGGAGGGTATACCAAATAATATAGAAATATATAGATCTAAGTACACACGGTCATAAAATAAATACATAGACACATACATATACACATAGACACACAGGTATATAAGATAGGGGAAGTAAAGAATGAAATCAGGCGAGGAGAAAGTATAATAATAGTATTTTAATAAATTATAGAAATCAGTGACAATTTAAAATTTATTTAAATTTTATATCTAAACTAAATTACTTAAAAGATATATATATATATATATATATATATGTATATATATATATCAAGAGGGAAAGAGAGAGATAAAAGAAAGACAGAGGGAGGTTTTATCAGATTTTCTTACTCAAACCGAACTTAACATCACATACAGATTAAATATATTTCAACTGGGAAGAAATGCTTTAAGATAAGCTCTGCAACGCATGACAAACTGATGAATCTGTACATAATCTATCAAAAAAAAGATGCTATTAATAGAAAAAACGTGGCTTGTTCATTCACCTATTGATCTCATGTGAGATTGTTTGAATTAGGAAAAATGAGTTTGCAAAGCCAGTTAAATATAAAATAACAATATGAAATCGAAGGTTCATTTTGTTCACTATATATCAACATTCATAATACTCAGTAAAGAAACCGTTTGTACAAAATACGATAAAATGATGAAATAAAACTCGAAAAGCAGACAAATATATCCTGTAGAATGTGGCTTTAGGTTTACTTTTCTTGTAAACTCTAGTTTTCTCCACATCTCTTATTCAGTTGTCACGTTCCATGAGCGATGTTTATTATGAATTGCTGTTTTCTGGATCAGCTTATGTTTTTAATATAATATGTTCAATCCTGTTATAGCATTCATCATCCATAAAGAAGTTAATCCACCCAATTGATTCTTGTCCCTGAATATTTTTAAACCTTAATGTTGATTAATCTTTCTGAAACACAAAACATTTAACATTGTATGGCACAAATTTTGTCTTCAAACCTAATTTGGCACAAAGTCAATCAATATTTTCTAGATTTTCAGAAAAATAAAATTAAGCATTTCTTCAGACTCATCATTTTGGACAAACCTTATACTTAACTAAAGTAACAGAACAAAATTAAAATTAATTATAATAATTTTCACCCCCTCCCCCGAAAAAAAAGAAGACTTGATAAATTGTAATATTCTGGACTGTAATGTAATAGCATTTTGTTTATTACACATGTTATATGTTATTCCTTTGTTTATTACACATGTTATATGTTATTCCTTTGTTTATTACACATGTTATATGTTATTCCTTTGTTTATTACACATGTTATATGTTATTCCTTTGTTTATTACACATGTTATATGTTATTCCTTTGTTTATTACACATGTTATATGTTATTCCTTTGTTTATTACACATGTTATATGTTATTCCTTTGTTTATTACACATGTTATATGTTATTCCTTTGTTTATTACACATGTTATATGTTATTCCTTTGTTTATTACACATGTTATATGTTATTCCTTTGTTTATTACACATGTTATATGTTATTCCTTTGTTTATTACACATGTTATATGTTATTCCTTTGTTTATTACACATGTTATATGTTATTCCTTTGTTTATTACACATGTTATATGTTATTCCTTTGTTTATTACACATGTTATATGTTATTCCTTTGTTTATTACACATGTTATATGTTATTCCTTTGTTTATTACACATGTTATATGTTATTCCTTTGTTTATTACACATGTTATATGTTATTCCTTTGTTTATTACACATGTTATATGTTATTCCTTTGTTTATTACACATGTTATATGTTATTCCTTTGTTTATTACACATGTTATATGTTATTCCTTTGTTTATTACACATGTTATATGTTATTCCTTTGTTTATTACACATGTTATATGTTATTCCTTTGTTTATTACACATGTTATATGTTATTCCTTTGTTTATTACACATGTTATATGTTATTCCTTTGTTTATTACACATGTTATAAGTCATTGCTTTGTTTATTACACATGTTATATGTTATTCCTTTGTTTATTACACATGTTATAAGTCATTTCTTTGTTTATTACACATGTTATATGTTATTCCTTTGTTTATTACACATGTTATATGTTATTCCTTTGTTTATTATACATGTTATATGTTATTCCTTTGTTTATTACACATGTTATATGTCATTCCTTTGTTTATTACACATGTTATATGTTATTCCTTTGTTTATTACACATGTTATAAGTCATTCCTTTGTCTATTACACATGTTATATGTTATTCCTTTGTTTATTACACATGTTATAAGTCATTCCTTTGTTTATTACACATGTTATATGTTATTCCTTTGTTTATTACACATGTTATATGTTATTCCTTTGTTTATTACACATGTTATATGTTATTCCTTTGTTTATTACACATGTTATAAGTCATTCCTTTGTTTATTACACATGTTATATGTTATTCCTTTGTTTATTACACATGTTATATGTTATTCCTTTGTTTATTACACATGTTATATGTTATTCCTTTGTTTATTACACATGTTATATGTTATTCCTTTGTTTATTACACATGTTATATGTTATTCCTTTGTTTATTACACATGTTATATGTTATTCCTTTGTTTATTACACATGTTATAAGTCATTCCTTTGTTTATTACACATGTTATATGTTATTCCTTTGTTTATTACACATGTTATAAGTCATTCCTTTGTTTATTACACAGGTTATATGTTATTCCTTTGTTTATTACACATGTTATATGTCATCCCTTTGTTTATTACACATGTTATATGTCATTCCTTTGTTTATTACACAGGTTATATGTCATTCCTTTGTTTATTACACATGTTATATGTCATTCCTTTGTTTATTACACAGGTTATATGTCATTCCTTTGTTTATTACACATGTTATATGTTATTCCTCTGTTTATTACACATGTTATAAGTCATTCCTTTGTTTATTACACAGGTTATATGTCATTCCTTTGTTTATTACACATGTTATATGTCATCCCTTTGTTTATTACACATGTTATATGTCATTCCTTTGTTTATTACACATGTTATATGTCATTCCTTTGTTTATTACACATGTTATATGTCATTCCTTTGTTTATTACACATGTTATATGTCATTCCTTTGTTTATTACACATGTTATATGTCATTCCTTTGTTTATTACACATGTTATATGTCATTCCTTTGTTTATTACACATGTTATATGTCATTCCTTTGTTTATTACACATGTTATATGTCATTCCTTTGTTTATTACACATGTTATATGTCATTCCTTTGTTTATTACACATGTTATATGTCATTCCTTTGTTTATTACACATGTTATATGTCAGTCCTTTGTTTATTATACATGTTATATGTCATTTCTTTGTTTATTACACAGGTTATATGTCATTTCTTTTTTATTACACAGGTTATATGTCATTTCTTTGTTTATTACACATGTTATATGTCATTCCTTTATTTATTACACATGTTATATGTCATTCCTTTGTTTATTACACATGTTATATGTCATTCCTTTGTTTATTATACATGTTATATGTCATTTCTTTGTTTATTACACAGGTTATATGTCATTTCTTTTTTATTACACATGTTATATGTCATTTCTTTGTTTATTACACATGTTATATGTCATTCCTTTGTTTATTACACATGTTATATGTCATTCCTTTATTTATTACACATGTTATATGTCATTCCTTTGTTTATTACACATGTTATATGCCATTCCTTTGTTTATTACACAGGTTATATGTCATTCCTTTGTTTATTACACATGTTATATGTCATTCCTTTGTTTATTACACATGTTATATGTCATTCCTTTGTTTATTACACATGTTATATGTCATTCTTTTGTTTATTACACATGTTATATGTCATTCCTTTTTTTATTACACATGTTATATGTCATTCCTTTGTTTATTACACATGTTATATGTCATTCCTTTGTTTATTACACATGTTATATGTCATTCCTTTGTTTATTACACATGTTATATGTCAGTCCTTTGTTTATTATACATGTTATATGTCATTTCTTTGTTTATTACACAGGTTATATGTCATTTCTTTTTTATTACACAGGTTATATGTCATTTCTTTGTTTATTACACATGTTATATGTCATTCCTTTATTTATTACACATGTTATATGTCATTCCTTTGTTTATTACACATGTTATATGTCATTCCTTTGTTTATTATACATGTTATATGTCATTTCTTTGTTTATTACACAGGTTATATGTCATTTCTTTTTTATTACACATGTTATATATCATTTCTTTGTTTATTACACATGTTATATGTCATTCCTTTGTTTATTACACATGTTATATGTCATTCCTTTATTTATTACACATGTTATATGTCATTCCTTTGTTTATTACACATGTTATATGTCATTCCTTTGTTTATTACACAGGTTATATATCATTCCTTTGTTTATTACACATGTTATATGTCATTTCTTTGTTTATTACACATGTTATATGTCATTCCTTTATTTATTACACATGTTATATGTCATTCCTTTGTTTATTACACATGTTATATGTCATTCCTTTGTTTATTACACATGTTATATGTCATTCCTTTGTTTATTATACATGTTATATGTCATTTCTTTGTTTATTACACAGGTTATATGTCATTTCTTTTTTATTACACATGTTATATGTCATTTCTTTGTTTATTACACATGTTATATGTCATTCCTTGGTTTATTACACATGTTATATGTCATTCCTTTATTTATTACACATGTTATATGTCATTCCTTTGTTTATTACACATGTTATATGCTATTCCTTTGTTTATTACACAGGTTATATGTCATTCCTTTGTTTATTACACATGTAATATGTCATTCCTTTGTTTATTACACATGTTATATGTCATTCCTTTGTTTATTACACATGTTATATGTCATTCCTTTGTTTATTACACATGTTATATGTCATTCCTTTGTTTATTACACATGTTATATGTCATTCCTTTGTTTATTACACATGTTATATGTCATTCCTTTGTTTATTACACATGTTATATGTCATTCCTTTGTTTATTACACATGTTATATGTCAGTCCTTTGTTTATTATACATGTTATATGTCATTTCTTTGTTTATTACACAGGTTATATGTCATTTCTTTTTTATTACACAGGTTATATGTCATTTCTTTGTTTATTACACATGTTATATGTCATTCCTTTATTTATTACACATGTTATATGTCATTCCTTTGTTTATTACAAATGTTATATGCCATTCCTTTGTTTATTACACAGGTTATATGTCATTCCTTTGTTTATTACACATGTAATATGTCATTCCTTTGTTTATTACACATGTTATATGTCATTCCTTGGTTTATTACACATGTTATATGTCATTCCTTTATTTATTACACATGTTATATGTCATTCCTTTGTTTATTACACATGTTATATGCCATTCCTTTGTTTATTACACAGGTTATATGTCATTCCTTTGTTTATTACACATGTAATATGTCATTCCTTTGTTTATTACACATGTTATATGTCATTCCTTTGTTTATTACACATGTTATATGTCATTCCTTTGTTTATTACACATGTTATATGTCATTCCTTTGTTTATTACACATGTTATATGTCATTCCTTTGTTTATTACACATGTTATATGTCATTCCTTTGTTTATTACACATGTTATATGTCATTCCTTTGTTTATTACACATGTTATATGTCAGTCCTTTGTTTATTATACATGTTATATGTCATTTCTTTGTTTATTACACAGGTTATATGTCATTTCTTTTTTATTACACAGGTTATATGTCATTTCTTTGTTTATTACACATGTTATATGTCATTCCTTTATTTATTACACATGTTATATGTCATTCCTTTGTTTATTACACATGTTATATGTCATTCCTTTGTTTATTATACATGTTATATGTCATTTCTTTGTTTATTACACAGGTTATATGTCATTTCTTTTTTATTACACATGTTATATGTCATTCCTTTTTTTATTACACATGTTATATGTTATTCCTTTGTTTATTACACATGTTATATGTCATTCCTTTATTTATTACACATGTTATATGTCATTCCTTTGTTTATTACACATGTTATATGTCATTCCTTTGTTTATTACACAGGTTATATGTCATTCCTTTGTTTATTACACATGTTATATGTCATATCTTTGTTTATTACACATGTTATATGTCATTCCTTTATTTATTACACATGTTATATGTCATTCCTTTGTTTATTACACATGTTATATGTCATTCTTTTAGTTGGTTCAGAATGATAACAGAGAAATGGGTATGGATAAAAAAAGGTAGTTGTTTATATGAAGTGGCCATTACAACTTGGAAAAGGAAGGGCATGCCACAGGGTTTCTTGGGTAAATGGGCAAGGGTCACATTTATGTTGGGTTTCATAAGAGGCAACATAATAATATATAATAATATAACAAGACTAACACTAATTCATTTTAATCGAGAGAAGTCATGCAAAAAATGATGAGAAGAATAAAGGATTTTTAGAAGTAAGCAAAATTGTTCTTTTATCAAGATATTCATCCATTTATGCCGAGAGCCAGAAAGATAATTTCTATAATTTTCATGATACATTTTATAATACGTTGAAATTGGACAACATTATATATTAATATAGACCTTCTTTGAATTAACGCTAATATCACTTCTCCCAAGTCCAAATAGTGAAAATTTAATTTGAAATAAAGAAATATTCATTGATTAAAGATGATTGGATGGAAACGAAATTAGGAAATACAATTTCCTAATTACATTACAGTTAATAGAATTTCTGATCAGTTATTGATTACATCCAGTGATCAATCAAACCACCTGAAGAACAGAAAAGTTGATTGTCTCACTCTTCTTTTCATGGCATATAAATATACTATACTAGCTGTGCTCATCTGGCGGTACCCGGGATTTTTCTTATACTGATTTTTGTTTATCTTTAGTTTCACTATGCGTTTGTACAACAAATATCATTCTTGAGGTATCGTTTGTTCATTAAAATATTACGTGAACCAAATTATTATAAAACTAAATCTAAAACTTGTTAATATTGTATTAATTCCTGTTTATAACATGATTGGATGTTAATAACTTCGCAAATTTTACATCTTTTAATAAATTGCTAAGAAGTTTAATGCCAGTTCAAATGACTTTCTAATCGACATTTCAAAGATTTAAAACTTCTTTTTAAATTTTAAATACCCACAACATACTTCAATCCTTTTTGACTTTCAATTCTTAATGAAATATTAAAATGATTTTTGTTTACGGATAAGAATTTGGGGGAATTTTCATTTTGTAATTTAATTATTTATTAACAAATTTTTTTTTATTTCGTTTTATTTTAGTTTATTGCATTTTGGAATAAATAAAAAAAAATATTAATTCTGTCATGCACAGGCAGGAAACACACAGAGACATATGATAAATGAACGTTCAAGTGTAGTATAGGACCACTTAAATCTGTAATTTTCAGTTACTGTAGTGGAAGGGGTAGCTAAAAAAAGTTAAATTCACCCTCCATTTCCCAAAACATATAAAACGTTGTTAGAGTACATAATATTTTTTTCATATTAGTGCAATATTTTTTCCCTAATTAAACTTTTTGTAGAGATGATTAGACATACCTTAAATAACAGAGCTTGAATTAAAACCGAAATAAAAAAAAATTATGAAATATATATATATATATATATATATATATATATATATATATATATTCATATAAGTTTAGTGGTTATATTTAAATTCTGAAAGAACAACTTGTAGACACATATATTCGAATTAAGAATTTATTGTTTGACAAAAGGAATATATAGAAGGAGTTATGATGATTTCCTTAATCCATGGATTTCATTTTCACTGACGATATGAGCTTTTATTGAAAATCTATGGATAAAGGAAATCAACATAACTCCTTCTATATATTCATTTTGTCAAACAATAAATTCTTAATTCGAATATGTGTATCTACATGTTGTTCTTTCAGAATTTAAATATAACCAATAAACTTATATATTGCTCTATGCTTAAATATTGAGCTTCTCCTTTTTGTCTAGGATCGCCCTGAAAGTATTACTTCAAGTAATATCTATCAGGATCTTTCATCTGATTTCTAATCAGTGTCTTATCTCGATTATATATATATATATATATATATATATATATATATATATATATATATATATATATATATATGTATATATATATATATATATATATATATATATATATATATATATAAATTGAGTTCCTTCAGCCATAATCGAAACCGAAACCAAAACTTATGAAGAATTCTTGATGAAATTATTTATAAAAATTTAGATGATTTAAATGTCAGCAGCTAAAGTCGAAACCAAAACTTATGAAAAATTATTGGTAACATTATTTAAGACAAGAAATAGAAGAATATAACATTTAAACGGATGTTAGCGTGACAAACAAAAGAACACACACGCTATCGTATTAATATATAGATGAATAGTTTATATTTCATTACTGTTTTATGGGATGATGTAAATTAGTTAATTAGTGTAAGACCTTTTAAAACGATGAAAATGCTGAAAAGTACATCCAGCATTGTTTGAGTGTGAATGAAAATCCCTTTAAAGCTTCACTCTAGCTCTGAACCTTATATTTATTTCTATTCTTTTTAAATATCTCTCAGTTTTGATTTTAAAGTGATAAACAAAATGAAATTAAAATGAAGTAACAAGTTTTCATTGGCTCATAGAAAATGAATAGATATTTACGTGTCGAACGCAGGGAGACGCAAACTGACTACATGGTTGGTGTGTAAGTGAAAATAAAGATAGCATTTAAGAAACTGAAATGAATTCTCGCGGATTTAATTTCCTAATTATTCCTATTTTTTACTATTTGGAAAATTTCATTTAACCTTTATAATTTGGATTTCAGTAAATATTTTTTTAAGTTGTGTTGATTTGAAACATGTGAACACAATAAAATTTCCGCACAATTTTCTTAATATAAAGATTTTTAGGATATAAATATTTTTATTTTTATATTTAGAAAAAAAATCATGGAATACGCATTTATGCAAACTGCTTTCATGTAATATGTTCAATTTAAATGAGGAATAAAAGTCATGATAAAAGTTGCTATCGCTCGGCTTCATTCGACAAATCATTCCATTTCATGTTAGATCTTCCTGACTGGAGAAATTCTATTAGCAATGAATACTCATTTTTATAGGAATATTATCAGTAAATTTCAAATAACATGTTAG
Source organism: Euprymna scolopes (assembly GCF_053919585.1). NCBI lineage: Eukaryota > Metazoa > Mollusca > Cephalopoda > Sepiida > Sepiolidae > Euprymna > Euprymna scolopes. The sequence continues at coordinate 85,513,575 of NC_136498.1, read as the reverse complement.
CTTTCCAAATGATAGCATCATAATTCTTCAGCAATCACAAATATCAATCCATAATTGTCATCACAAACATAACATTTCTCCAAATATCAAAAAATAAAAAGGCCAGATGACTGAAATAGACATTTAGATATAGTGTTTAGATATGTACATCAGTTTTGAATAGATATGTAAATTTCTTCTCTGCAAAAAAAAGAGTCATTTTCAAATCCAATGACAACAAATACTTATCATAAACTGTCCTTACAAGAAATTAAATTTTGTTCATTCTATTCATCGTTTTCAATCCTCTCATCCTTTATCATTCAACTGAGAATGCATAACATAACCCCTCATCATCGAGAGGCTTTTAGTTTTGATGATTCATGGCCATTATTAAAAACATGGTAACATGTGAACAACAGTTTGGAACGAACACATCGACATAACATGTCAATATGATGTGAATATCAGTATGGATAGATGTTTATATAATGCTTGCATGTTTGCACATGTTTAGACAATCTTCTCCTGTTTTGACAATGCTTAGATGTTTAAACAATTTTTAAGAGTTTAGACAATGTTGAGATGTTTAGATGATGTTGAGATGTTGAGACAGTGTTTAGATGTTTAGACAGTGTTTAGATGTTTAGACATTGGTTGAATGTTTAGACAATGGTTAGATGTTTAGACAGTGGTTACATGTTTAGACAATGTTTAAATGTTTAGACAATGTTTAGATGTTTAGACGATGTTTAGATGTTTAGACGATGTTAAGATGTTTAGACGATGTTTAAATGTTTAAACGATGTTTAAATGCTTAGACAACGTATAGACAATGTTCACGTGTTTAGACATTGTTTAGATGTTGTGTAAGCAAGTTTTAGAATGAAGTTCAGTAAAAGATGCGAAATACATTTTATTTTACTCATCATATCTATTATTTCTTTTAAAAACTTGTAAAAACTTTGTCAGAAATAACAGATAAATATCAAATAAAGTTTCTGTTTTTATTCTTTATTATTTTATTTTGCTCTTCGCCCTTGTCATTTGTTATGATACCATCGACAGAAGACGAGAAAAAATAGACTGAGATAAGCAAATGGTTTAAGACACAGAGAGAGAGAGAGAGAAAGAGAGAGAGAGAGAGAAAGAGAGAGAGAGAGAGAAAGAAAGAGAGAGAGAGAAAGAGAGAGAGAGAGAGAGAAAGAGAGAGAGAAAGAGAGAGAGAGAGAGAAAGAAAGAGAGAGAGACGATAGACAAATATAAAGCAATCATTCTTGACAGATGTGAATTAGGTGCATGCATGTTTACTCGACCCTGAGCATGTCATACACCATTACTATTGATAAATATAGAGAACACTTCATGATAGGAAGAGTTATTCTGTACAACAAAAGAAAATAAAACAAAGGAAATGATAGTTTAAAAAATTGCTTATCAAATTATGTATATACACATTAAGCGAACGAGAATATTTGATGCTTTTATTTTTCATAAACGATTTTATATACCACCATCGTTGATATCTGGATGGCATATGGATTTAATTTAAATAGAAATTAAATCTAATTAATCATTTTACAAACAATTGAAAAGTGTTATGAATATAAAACTGATATTGGACGAATAGTATCTCATTCCGGTCATTTTTACTAAACAAGTGAAAGGATAAAACAGACATTAACTGATCGAAGCAGCCTCTTAATAAGATTCCAGATTCAACTAAAACAGAACATCATTTTTGTTATTGAAAAATATTTTTTTCTTAAATCATTTTGAATCTATAATTAGAAATTTGTTAGTTTTACATTTATTTGTGTTGTATCGTGGAATGCGTTAGGTCAATATAACATAAAATATCTTACCGCAGGGAGTCCAGCCTTCACGTTGGGTACGTAACAGCTCATAAGGGACGTAATGCTTACGAACAAATAAGGAAATATTTCACTGTTACATAACGATATACGTTTATTAAGAGACACACACACGTAACTAAAATTCCAAACATAATAGATGAAAGTTAGAAGTCCAAATATGATAAATAGAAGAACGGGAAATGATGTTCATCTCGCCATTTTCAAAGTCACTCTGTTTTACCTTCACTCTCCACTTCCGGTCGTTCATCTCGCGAGAAATCGCGAGAAATTAAAGTTTTAGGACTACGGTCAAAGGGAGGCGACTTTGCCCAAAGAAGTAAAGAGTTACCCCCCTTTGCATTATGAATTTGTCTGATCCCAACATCTCCCCTTTAAATTTTGTCGCTGGTACGACTTCAGTTGGGGATCCACCTGCAAATGTTGTGTTTGACAATGGGTGCGAGCTGACTTCCGGATGTTAGGTTCTTGCACTCCAGCTTCAGTGTTCTGAGAAGCTTCTGGTGTTTGTTGTGGCAAGTTAAAGGTGTCCAACAAGATGTTTAGTGGAATAGAGTGATCTGGTATTCTGTCTGGGATGCTCGCAGGTGGTTAGAGTGTCAAATCCAAATTGAATTTTGGACATTTACCTCATACGTTACATTTCCGGTTCGTCGTACCATGTAACCTTGGGTCCATGACTCTTTGTTGTTCCGGTAGTCTTATGTTAGGACTTGTTGATCTGGGAAGAATCTTCTTTGGAATAACCATGGTGGCGGTTGTACTGCTATTCCATTTTTGTGTTCCTCTTGATGGAATGATGTGGTCTTGACATAGGACATCGATATGTAATCGGATTTTCCGATTCATCAAGTATTTGGTTGGTGAGATACCATTTGGTGTGTTAGTGTTTGGTGTTGCCCTATAGCTTGTCAAGAAGGTTTCAAGTATCTCTAATGTTGTCCCTTCTCCCCTGAGTTTTAAAGGGCCCTTTTAAAGGTGCCCACAAGACGTTCAACTTGACCATTCGATTGTGGATGAAATGGTGGTGTGCGAATGTGGTTGATACCGTTTTGTTGGCAGAAAGTCGAAAACTTGACTGAGCTTAAAGTGGTGCTATTGTCAGAGACCAAAGTCTCAGGAATGCCAAATCTGCTGAAAATCTTCTGAAGTTTGGAAATTGTTTCCTCAGAAGTAATGTGGTTCATTTGGAATATCTCAGGCCATTTGGTGTAGGCATCTACAGCAAGAACGGATTGTCCATTTAGAGGCCCTGAAAAATCTATGTGAAGGCCCGACCAGGGGGAATCTGAAATAGACCATGAAGAAAGTGTAGATTATCGAGGGGATTTAGCTGGCAGCTGACATTTAGAGCAAGTGCGTGCAAGATCTTCCAGCTGCTTATCCATTTTTGGCTAATAAACATATCCACATGATAATGCCTTCATGCGACTGATACCTTGGTGTCCAAAATGGAATTGTTTTAGAATTCTGTTTGCAATTATGAGGGAATGATGACCCATTCGGCAAGGAGAAGTATACCATCAACCTCTGATAAGGAAGATTTCCGTTGAAAGAATTGTAGTATATGTTTGTTTGGGGGTACTGTTGGCCACTTGGTATGGTGATAGTGGATGACTTCTTGTAGTAGAGTGTCAGAAGCTGTAGCTTCTTTAATCATGTCAGAAGTAACCGGTAGTTCCCTAATCGTAGCTGTGAGCATTGAAGAGATTTTTGGCTCCAGGGATATTGCTGCAACAACAGAGTCTTCAGGTAGCCTTTGGTGTGTACTAATTAATCTCGACAGGGCATCTGCATGTCCAATTGAATTGATTGAAAGGTACTTTATTGAGAAATTGTAGTCCAATAATGTGGTAGCCCATCGTTGTAGTTGATTGGCAGTATACACTGGGATACCTTTCTTGGATCCAAAAATGCTCACCAAAGGTTTATGGTCTGTAATCAAAGTAAAGTGACGTCCGTAGATCATTTTATGGAACTTCTTTTTTCAGCCATATATTATCGCCAAGGCTTCTTTCTCGATTTGACCGTAGTTTCTTTCTGCAGGAGACAATGGCCTAGGTGCATGAACGATAGCTTCCTGACTGCCATCAGGAAAAATGTGAGAGATCACGGCTCCAACACCATAGTCAGAAGCATTGGAAATCACAATAATGTCCAAAGATGGATTAAAATGGGTTAAGAGAAGATCTGAAGAGAGTAAAACTTTGATTTTGGCAAAAGCAGTTTTGCATTCTAGTGACCAGTTCCATGCAATCCCTTTTTTCAGGATGTTATTGAGAGGGGTTCGGATGCAGTGTAAGTCTGGTAAAAATGAGCTATAATGGCTTACCAACCCAAAGAAAGAACGTAAAGTTTTGACATCAGTTGGAGCTGGCATGTTTTTGATGGCTGATATGTTCTCTGGGTCGGGTCGTCGACTTGTTTTGTCAAAGATGAAACCCAGATATTTTATTGACGTTCGGTAGAATTGACATTTTTCAGGTTGTACATGGAAACCATACTGTTGGATCCTATCAGGTACAGCAATCAGACGTTGTAGGATTTCATCCTGGGATGTGCCAGAGATGATGATGTCATCAATAACTGCTGTGACTTCCGTTATGCCTGTCAACATCGCATCCATGGTCTGCTGGAATATAGATTGACCAGTTTAAACCCTGAAAAGAAGATGGTTGTATTGGAATAATCCCTTGTGAGTGTTGATTGTAAGGAGCTCCTTGGAGTCCTTATTTACTTCGATTTGTATGAATGCATCAGAAAGATCAATTTTTTCAAAACAGGTTCCACCATTTAATTTGGCAAAAAGATCTTCAGGTATTGGCAGGGGATATTGATGTGTATCTAGTGCATTATTTAGTCCCGTGGAATAATCAGCACAGATGCGAACTTTGCTGTTTGCTTTTCAGACCCCAACAATAGGTGATGCCCATCTGGAGCAGTTTGTTGGTTCTATTACTCCAGCTTCTCTAAGTCGATCTAGATCCTTTTCAACTATGTTGAGAGCTGCATAAGAGACAGGGCGTTTGGGTCTAAATATCGGCTGCTATCTGCTTTCAACTTGAGAGTGGCTTTCATTTTTGTGCAGCATCCCAAATCCATTCGAAAACATTACTGAACTTAGACTTAAGCATCTGAGTAAAATGTTTTCAGTGTCCTGAACTGACTTAAAAGAAAATGTGTTGAATACAGATTCGAATGGGACCGTGAAGAGATTGAGTTCTTCAATCAAGTCAAACCGATCAGTGTCTGTTACATAACAAGTTCCAATGAATACTCTGTCATAGAAAGAAACAGAGCAATTTAGTTCCCCAGTAAGTTGGATATCATTTCCAGATGCACTCTTGACAGCATGATTAGTTTGTAATAGGTCCGGTTTTCCGCTTTTCGCCCATGTTTTGCGCGAGATTAGAGTAATGCCTGATGCTGTGTCGAATTGGAAACGAACTGGACACTTATTAAATCCGACACATGTATCTTCTGCAAGATTTGTAATCGATCTTAAATGAGGCAGACACTGCATTTGATTTCCTCTGCTGGTTTTTCTTTTTGTAATTGTGCTGAGTAAGGGATTTGGCCTTGGGGTGAAAAAATTTTCTTTGTGGCCACGTTTATGACACACTTGGCACTTGTGTTTTCTGAAGGGACAAAAACGAGCATAGTGCCATTCACCGCAAGACCAGCATGCAGACGGTGGTTTTTTTATTTCAAACTTTGGGTCTATTATTTGAGTTGATGTGTGACGTTAGTGAAGGTAGTGTGTGTTGCTGCTGGACTAACATTTTGTCCTTTTTTTAAGTTTAACAACTTGTTACACTCAGTTGTCTGGTCCTCGACGGTTACGTTTTATCTGTTTCAAGCTTTACTAGCAGTCGGGAACGTAATTGTGAATCGTTTGGTGACTGTAGACCTGCTATAAAAATTAAGCATTTAAATTGGTCCTCAGTCAGTGTCTGGAAGTAAAATCTCTCGCACTCGCGATTCACACGTCCGGCATAAGTGACAAAATCGTCGGACTGTTTTTTTTTTTAAGTTTGAAACAGTTATATCGAATATTGAATAGGGACTGATGTTCCCCAAAAATTACGTCAAGATACTGATAGTCTCAGTAAAAGTCAAATCAGAAGGTTGTTTGAGTAAAATAAAATTTACGAACCTTTCGTTTTCCTTTGTGCCCAACTTTTATATCTTGAAATGTTTTTTCCAGTCGTCGTCCTTGTTAGAAAAATCATGATAAAATGTGTCCTTCCATCGTGAAAACCATGAGCTGAATGTGCAGTTGTTGTCAGCGTCATAGGAAAATTCTGTAATAATGTTGGAAAGCTCGACACTAGATGAATTCCCGGTGTCTTGCAACTGAAATTTTTGGGGTAATGTCCTGTTGATGTGCCAAAATTTGTTCGAGAACTTCTGTAGAGATAGACATTTTTTTTTTTTGAAAAGTGTCGCCAATTTGTTATATCGTGATATGCTTTAGATCAATATAACATAAAATATCTTACCGCAGGGAGTCCAACCTTCACGTTGGGTACGTAACAGCTCATTGGTAACACTTACGAACAAATAAGGAAACATTTCACTGTTACATAATGATATACGTTTATTAAGAGACACGCACACGTAACTAAAATTCCAAACATAATAGATGAAAGTTAGAAGTCCAAATATGATAAATGGATGAACGGGAAATGATGTTCATCTCGCCATTTTCAAAGTCACTCTGTTTTACCTTCACTCTCCACTTCCGGTCGTTCATCTCGCGATAAATTGGGAGAAATTAAAGTTTAGGATTATGGACAAAGGGAGGCGACTTTGCCAAGAGAAGTAAAGAGTTACTTCCCTTTGTATCATAAATTTGATTTATCCCAACAATTTGTCATAGTGATAATGTCGTCTGAAAAAAGGACATTTAAAAAATTGAAAAATAAATTCCATTGTTTGCAGATATGACCATATTCATTCATTTGAATTCATTTGTTTATTTAAATGCATTTATTCGTGAATATATTCATTCATTCATTTGAATATATTCATTCATTTAAATTCATTCATTCATTCATTCATTTGAATTCATTTATTTATTTGCATTCATTATCTCAATTTATTCATTTGAATGCATTTATGAGTATATTCATTCATTCATGACTATATTCATTCATTTATTTGAATTCATTCATGAATATATTCATTTATTTATGAGCACATTTATTCATTCATTTGAATTCAGAAGATCAACTATAAAACTACGAATGAAACGATAACTTTTAGGTGTTGATTAATTTATACACTGCATCTAAGAAACAATATCACGTTGATTAATCCTGTAGATTTTTTTCTTGGTACAGGCCAATAAGTCTCCTGTGTGTCATGAGTAAGTTGCTGGAATCGATGTTAAATAGAGAAATAGTCAACCATCTCAGCGAAAATAACCTTTTTATTGACATGCAATATGGTTTCTATTCTGCTAGATCTACAGCAGATGTGCTTACAGTTATATCTCATAGGATTAGCGAATCTCTCGACGGAGGCTTCCTTTCTAGGGCAATTGTTCTTGACATATCAAAGGCCTTTGATAAGGTATGGCATAAAGGTCTACTTCACAAGATCTCCAGCTACAGTATAGCTGGAAATGTCTTCTCAATTATTAAATCATTTCTCTCTGATAAGTTCATAAGAGTAGTAGTTGATAGGCAGAAATCAGAAGCTCACAGTATTAATGCTGGAGTCCCTCAGGGATCCATCCTGAACCCAACTATCTTCCTGATCTAAATTAATGATCTTCCAAATCACATCCTTACATTATTCCTAGACATTTATGCTGATGGCACTACTATCTACGGTAGCACATCTAAGACCGTGAACAATTAAGTTCTCTCTGATTCTCTCTCCTCTGATCTTGAGCACGGGGTGCAATGGGGAAAGTGGTGGCTGGTTACTTTTAATGCATCTAAAACCAAGTTTCTATCTTTACATCATCAACGCTCTGATCCACGTCTGGCATCAATTGAAATGAACTTGGAGAGTATCTATGTTTTGACAAGCTTCTGGGCTGGACCTTTACTCCTGATCGGAAATGAAACATGTACAGCAAATCCGTTTTCAAGATCGATGGAAAAATGGTGGGATCCTTCTATTGGTCCAGTATATATCTCACTGCTGTTTTTATGCCAGGTATTTACAAGAAAGGAGTACTGTTGCCACATCTGAGCAGGAGCTACTAGGAAAACCTTATCTTGCCGTAATAGAATTTAAAATAGACTTCATTGCCTAGTAGGGGATGCCCCTTTCTCTTCCCTGCAACCTCTTTCTCACAAAAGAGACGTTGCAAGGGGGGGAGTTTTAAAAAATGTTATGGTAGGTAAGTAGGAAGGATCAAACCCGGAGTCATGAGTAAAAGTAGGAAAATAAAGTGTGAAAAAAAAAAAAAAAACATCTGCAACGTTAACAGTTCGACCACCAAGAAAAGTCCATTCCAGTTGTTTAGGAAAAAAAAAAAAAAAACGACTACGGTAAGTCGGTGCGAACGTGAAAATATAATGTGAATTGTCCAGCACGCTAACCACTACGCCACAGAGCACTGCAGCTTAGTTCAGTGATTTTAAATAACTTCACATGAAAGAACTACGAAGCCAAACCGGTGTTCTCTTCTCAACTGTTCCTTGTGAACGATCCCCAAACGGTGTTAAGTGGTGGCAGGGGGAGGAGGAATTTATTAGAGAGAAAATATTTTACCACTTCCATTGATCTTAACCGATTTTGGCCGTGACTTCTCAGCAGAAAAAGTATAGAAATCTAAGATTATCGAGGAATTTGAGAAATAATAAGCCTATAACACACCTCAGATATTGTTCTGCCGTTTGTGCATATTATATTTGCATGAAATATCTTGATTTTTAATCCTATTAATGTCAAAATCAGACGGGAAAAAATGAGTTCATTTTATTTATATAGAGAAGAGAAGAGAAGATATATATATATATATATATATATATATATATATATATAGAGAGAGAGAGAGAGAGAGAGAGAGAGAGATAGAGAGAGAAACGCACATTATTTACGTTACCATTTAGTGTTTGTGTTATATTTTTATGTTCCCTGTATAAAGAAAAATTATATACCTACATAAAATCTGAAAATGTATTCTTATATTTAAATAAATTTATCAGGGAAGACAATGCAAGTGTTCTCATTAAATGCATCTCAAACAAGTCTATGAAAGCATAACTCGCTTAAAAGTTAAAATATATCCAATTTTTATGAAATTTTAATCATATGTATAAAATTTTCTTGGGATAACAATAAAAATGATCCCGAATTTCAACGTGCTTTTCTAATCTAAGTTAGCTATGGGGACCGAACCTCATTTAAAACATAAAATGATGATGATGTTTTCATGAAATTTATATCATACTAGCAAGGCGCTCAGCGTTGCCTAGTCGTAAAATATGCTTAAATATGATATTCAAATTCATGCAGGTTTCATGTTTATCATTATAGAGCCAATTTTTTATTAATCTCAAAAGTAATAAAAAAAAGACTTGGGTGCCATTGGCTAGAATCAAAACCAAAACAATAAATTACTCGAGGTTTAGCCGTTACGATTGAGCTATCACCAGACAGATAAGAAATATTTAAAAATTAACTAACCTTAACATATATTGGTGCATGCTTGCAAGAGTAATTTAAGTAAACTTATGGCTGTCAAGTTCCAATATTTTTCAATTATGATCAATTAGCAGCTATTTTTACCGGCTTTTATATATATAAAATAACAGTTCACAAAAAAATATTATCATTAGAACCACCTCAAATCGCTCTCCAACATTGCCTGTTTGGAGGAGATGCACTTTGAAAAAATGAAGACAGACAAACAAACAAACAAACACAAACAGCTATATTTATATATATGTATATACAGATAAGTAAAATTATCTAGACAAGACAATGAATGTGGTCCCAAATTTCTAGGTACTTTCTTAATCAAAGTGAGCTATTATTATTTGTTTTTAAAATCGACTGTCAATTTCAGATCGGTCATTGTCGAGGAATCCTTCAAACGGCCAAGTTTATTTTCATTATTATTGGAAAGCGTTTGTGACTGTTTACACACACACACACACACACACACACACACACACACACACACACATATACACACACACAAACACAGATGCGTCTGACCAGTATATATTGGCTATCTGGTAACCATACTCTATGTGTCTGATTAGCGACCAACGGCGAGCTATCGTCTCCAATTTTCCTCTTGGAACTCTGTCGAAAAATGGAATAACACACCAGTAAGGGCATCATATCATGTTATATCAGCATGAAATAGATTACATTACTTATTATTTCTAAATCCATAATGCGTCTGTTTAATATCTGGCGACTAGTGGTGGTCTAACCTTTGTGACTGAAAGTGTCTTTCGACAAGTCACCGCTTTTGTGAGAAGGTCACTCAAGAATATATATATATATATATATATATATATATATATATATATATATATATATATATATATATATAATACGAGATAACTGCCGTTGATTAATGCCTGTAAATCCAAATTATCTTTAAATCTAATTTATATTTAAAAACCTTCACTTTTAAACAACTCAAACCAAATAGTAAGTTACATTTTCCTCCTCTGTTGAAGATCTTCGGTTTCACCAAAAATGTTTGGAAAATGATTCTCAAAAATGTATTGTTACTTTTTGAAATATTCCTTAGATTAAAAACAGAAATCTTTAAATCTGCAAAATCTAAGTCTCCTATGATCTTGCGATGTTTTCCTGGTTTCCACGTTGCATCTAATTTTTAAGTAGGTTTTCTTTGCACATTCATACAATTCACTGGAGTTGTTTGTAGATAGTTGGACAGGTTTTCGCATGTTGAGTCCTTTTGTGCGAATGACATTTGATTATACTTTTAAAAGGTCAGCATTCAGAACAGTCCTTCTTCGGAGGATGAAGCTTGTTGAGATATAAATATTGGAAACTACAGCTGCCACGTATACACTAAGAATATTGTCATTGCAGTAAAACAAATGTAAACTTGTGAACGTATTTAAAGGTTTTATTTTTATTTTTATTTATATTTTTATTTATATATATTTTTTATTCATTATTTTGAAGCAATTATGGCAAGACGTTTACTGAAATATTTTAAAAAGGCCAACGGAAGTTTTTCTGAAAAAAAGAACTTATCACCAGTTTATTTATTTTATGGACTAAGGCTATTGTAAACATCGAATGATTTTATGAATATAGTCAGTTTCCTTTTTTAAAAACACTTTAAAATAAAAAGTATATATTTGTTTACAATGTTTAATTCGCTTCACAAAAAATATTCAAAACAAGTTATATTTTTTTTTCGTTTTAAATATCACTTGTTCTATTACAAGATAATAAAATAAATAGTAATAAATGAGAAAAATCATGAATAAAAGAATAAAATTTTAAAAAAATAAAGAAACTTGAAGATGCAGAAAACAGCAGAACGTTTTACCTTTAGGTGAGAAACTGTATTTTGAAAACGAAGAAAACAAAGCGATTAACGATATTTGTTACGTATTTGCTTTAGTTGATTTTTTTATCGATCTCCGTTCCACAAGCAAATGAAGAAAGAAAAATTTGAAAAATTGTATTTGAGAAAAACAGGAAATCAGAATATAATATTCTTTACAAACATGGAGACATACGTATTTTTCATGTTTCACATCTTTTGCAATTAACAACAATAAAAAACGTGTCAACCAGCATTACATTATATTAGAATTATATTATATTAGTATTATATGATTACATCATATTAGTATTACATTATATTAATATTATATTATATTAGAATTACATTATATTAGTATTACATTATATTAGTATTATATTATATTAGAATTACACTATATAAGTATTACATAATATAAGTATTACATTATATTAGTATCATACTATATTAGTATTATATTAGTATAATATTATTTTAATATAATATTATTTTAGTATCATATTAGTATTATTTTCATTTTGGGTAACGTCGATACCCACCACCACCACACACACATGCACAACAATTTCAAAAATAAAAGAACAAATAAAAATATGTAAATGTAATCGTCCCCAAAAAGAAGTACGTGATACCCTCTCCACCAGGTGAGATTCTAACAATAGTAGAAATCATTTATTTATTGCCGTCCGAAATGGCTAGCCTTAAAAATATGCGAAGGGAATGCGGTATTATATCGGAGCACACTCACATTTCCTTTACCCTATCTCCTCCCTCTTTGCCGTCGATGGCCGTTCAACAGTCGAATGAAGAAAAAGATTTCTAAGAAAACATCCTTATCTCGAGAAAGTTCTTCCACCGGCAATGAACAGCCGTAAAAAAAAAATGAATAAAATAAAGATAATAAGTTTTCATGTAAAAAAAAAATCCTAAGAATTTTCGCTTTTGTTAAATATATTTTTACTTATTTTCTTTTATATATATATATATATATATATATATATATATATATATATATATATATATATATATATATATATATATATATAGGGTAACCCCTAAAAACGGGCCCCAACTATAATTAGGCCCCGTTTCTTGGTGTTTTGTCCGAATGAAATGAAACTTTGGTCATAACTAGTTTATTATATTCAAAACATCACATCAAAACACTAGGGTCTTTGGCCTTTTTTCTCCTTTCTAAAGCATATTTTCTAGATATACTTTCTATGTTCTTTGCTTTTTGGGGGTCACCCTGTATGTACATTTTCTGTGCCCTCCCTCAAAAAATTTGATTAAACAAAAAGTCCTTAAAAAAAATTTCAAAATGTACTTACACTTAAGAATTTACGGTGTAAAAAAGCAAAACTTTTATCTTTTCTTGAAGGAAAAAAACTTTTTGTTGATAAATATTTTACAAAAAAAAGAAAATGTAAAATAAAATAAATAAAATATAATCAGTCCTTTAAAGGTTGATTTTTGCTATTTTTGATTATTTTACATTTGTATTTTTCCGGTTTGTTTGTTTTTAAAGCGTCTGTAACAACGCTCGGCTTTAATCGATGATTGCCGGTCTCGCCCGATCCATGCTTGACGGGAAATCCCGAGAATCCGGGTCAAATTATGCAAGAGTATCGAATATTTAAAATTAAAGCAAAACATTTTTCTGTCTACAAGAAATTAATTTTACACGCTAGAAACGTCTTGCGATTACCAAATGAATTTATTTGGGAAGACTTTTTTTTATTTAGAACTTCGGAACATAAAAAAAAACTAATCAGGGGAAATAACTATAAGCGTTTCATAAAAAAATCGATGTCGGAAGTAATAATTCCAAATAATTTTTTTTCTTAAAAGAAATGTTATAATTTTATGTTATAAAAGATCAATAAAGTTTTTTTTTTTTGCAGAAATTTGTTAAAAAGTTCAAATAAACAAAGACAAGTATTTGGGGAATATCATGCAATAGATACGGTTTTTTATGTGGTTTGATTAAGTACGTGAGAAATGGCAATAGTAAACAACAAACTTTCGTGAAATATATTTAAAAAAATTATTATAAATTATCTATAAAATTTATTTTTTATGTAAGTAAAAGTTTGTCGGAAAGTTCAGATAAAGTTTATGATGCAATTGAAGAAAAACACCTGTTTTTTGTATGTTTTTAAAAAATTAAACTGACTTTAATTTCAAAATTTCATATCGACGTTTACCTAACTTTTAATATAAAAGTTAGATAAACGTTCATAAACATAACAATTGGGAAAAACAGTTCATAATTTTAAAACAAAAGTCCTTTAAGTTCAAATAAAGACTGTTTAAATAAAACGTATATAAAAAAAAAGGTTCATTCTATACAATTTTGATCATCCGTAGCTAAAAATATGTCGGGCGCCAGTTCCGCCAAATGGCTTTGTACACAAAGCAAGGCGAATCTTCAAGAAAAACGAATTTGTTATTGCTTGTAATTTTACCGTAATCGTTTAATAAAGAAAGTCCGTTTAAAAAAAAATCAAAAATGTTAAACACAAGAGAATTCACAAATTAAAAATAATATTTCTTGTATGCGTGTTGCCATAGCAACATGGCGGTTCATTTGGCATAAGATTTGGATGTTAATGGCAAGTTTCGTACATGCAATGTCTTTTGGAGGTAGTTTCGTATACTTTTATTTTTGTAAATGGTCACTGAGAAAAAAATTAACACCCCCAAAGATTAACAATAAATTATCGTCTTTCATTTGATGCTAAAATTAAGACCATTAGAATCATCGTTTATGAGAAGTTTTGATTATTAGATTAGCCAATCAGAACTGTTCCTAATGTCCACACACATTTTTGCTTTTATATCTATAACAATAGTGACAACCACAACTACTATAACGAAAATAGAAACAGAAACAATAGCAAGAGCGAATACAACCGAGAAAAAAAGAAAAACTCAACGACTTTAGCAGTATGGATTAAGGAATTTAAGGAAAATAAAACTGAATATAAATTAAGATGATCAATAATTGATAAGGGGGAAGTGACGTAGGTTTAAATTAAGGCTAGCCAATTGAAAAGAGACATGACTTTCGAAAATATCGGCGAAAAAAGCGACCCCTCCCTGTTGAAAAGTGCCCAATTGAGGATGAAGAAATCAATGTTTTTAGACAATTTTTCGGTATTTGTCGTCTGGCGGGTCGAGCTTAAAAACGATACTGATCTTGTGAAAATCCGTCGCCTCTGTCGAAAGTTTTAGGCAGACATGCAAACATACACGAATACATACATTTATAGATTCGTAGCTCAAATTTTCGACCCATACTGATTAAAAAGTTTGCCCTATCTCTAAATACTGTTTATGTAAAATTTCAAATGTTTAAACCAGAAATTTGGTAATTTGATAGAGACGGCAGAGGTAATTCTTTTTAAATAGCTTTGACCCCTATTATGACCCCATAACATTAATTGTTTTAGGCTCAAATCAATTTATTATGTTAGATCCATGTCCAAGGAACCTATATCTAAAATTTCAAGTGTTTATATCCAAAAATTGCGGAGGTGTTTCGTAGAGTTCTCAAAGGTCAAATCGTTGAACTTTGACAACTTAACAGCCAAATTTCTGGCCGAAAACGGATTAAAAGATTTTCCCAAATCTCACTAACCTGCATATCAAATTTCGAGTCTGTAGACTGAAAATTACAGTTATTGCGTAGGGAAATGTACACACACAGACAGACAGCCACTTTCACTTTTAAAGTTATATAGATATATACGTATATATATATATATATATATATATATATATATATATATATATATATATATATATATTAGCAAAAGTACCCTTCGTTGACTGGGTCCAAAAGCAGCCTACAGAAAATGGACTTTGATTTATTAAAGTGTGATAGGTTATGAAAAGGAAGGGTTGTAAAAAGATAGCTTTGAATTTGAGGGTATCAAAACCAAAGCAAAATATGATTAAAGTAAAAATAAAATAGATAAACCCCATATTTTGTATACCATACCTGTTCACACTGAAACACTTATCACAATATTCTGTGGATCTATATTAAAAACCTTGTTAAATTTTGTGACATATTTCCATTCTATGGCGGTCAGGCGCGAACGAACACCCACTAATTTTATTATACCATATTTCTTCAAACTGAAACATAATTATCAAGGCATACTTACGCAGATAGATATGAAAAGTCTTTATTAAAGTTTGTGTCTATTTCCATTTATGGAGGCCAGTCGCGAACGCAGACCCGACAATTTTATTATACCATCCCTATTTCAGTTAAAACATACTTATCAAAGTATTCTTATGAACATCTATATCAAAAACACTTGTAAACGTTTTTTTTAATTTTTTATTTCCATACTTTGTGGAGCAGGCGCGAACTCAGACCCCACAATTTTAATGAACCACCGTTCTGCCAAATCAAACATACCCATTCCTGTGTCCCGATACATCTTCTATCATTATATGTAATCAGTTTTTTTTAAATAGTCAGCCATATAGGAGCCTATTCGTGACCAGACACACACACATACACACACAGACATTCAGCTTTATATTATAGAAGAAGATATACCTATATATGTACATGTACATGTACATATATATATATATATATAAATATATATATAAATATACATATATGTGCATATATATATATATATATATATACGTGCATATGTATATATATATATATACGTACATATATAAATACGTACATATATATATATATATATATGCATATATATATATATGCACAATTTTTTTTTTACAATGTAGTCACCGCTTATCAAGGCCTGGAAGCCACTCGAGGATAAGGATTGTTGCGTGTACAGTACATTAGTATTCGAGATTTGATAAAATGTCTTACTTAAGGGGGCGGTTCATCAGGAATTTGTTTATGTTGGACTTGAAAACATCCAGGTTGTAGTCAGGTGGGAAACAGTCAAACGGAACAGAGTTCCACAGGCGTGCATTTCTAAGAAAGAAGTTTTGTTCAAGGAATCTACGTTTTAGTTTTGGCACAGGTAAAGAGTGGGGAAAATTTAATAGTTTCAGCTAGATGGGTGTTTTTCGTGAAAGATTGTCGAGGGGGGGGGGACCAGAGATTGGAGCTCAGATGAGCACTTGCCATGGAAGTAACGATAAAACAAAAAACAGGCTCGCACCGTCTCTCTTGTGGAAGAGGTTGCAGGGAAGAGCAAAAGGCATCCCCCACTAAGCTATGAAGCCTATTTGTACTCTGTCAAGGTAGGATATGCTGTTTTTAGCAGCTCCTGCCCAGATGTGGCAACAGTACTCCATCCTTGGACGTACTTGGCTTTTATATAGATAGAGAATTGCATCAACAGTGAGATATCTTCTAGAACGCTAGAAGGGTCCTACAATTTTTCCAGCAACCTTGGCAGCTGACTTGATGTACATGTGCCATTTCAGGTCAGGGGTAAAGGTCAAGCCCAGAAGCTTATCAAAACATGGAACTTCCCCTAGAAGATCCATCTATTTCAATTGATGCCAGATTGGGATAAGAGCGTTGATGATGTAAAGATAGGAGCTTGGTTTTAGATGCATTAAAAGTAACCAGCCACCTCTTCCCATACTGTACCAAGCACTCAAGATCAGAGGAGAGAGAATCAGAGAGAACTTTGTCATTTACGGCCTTTGATGTGTTGCCATAGACTGTCGTGTCATCAGCATAGATGTCAATGAATAATTTATGTATGTGTTTTAGGAGATCATTGATGTAGATCAGGAAGAGATTTGGGCCCAGGATTAATACTGTGGAACTCTGATTTCTACCCATTAACCACTACTCTTATGAACCTATCAGAGAGAAATGATTTAATGATTGAGAAAACATTTCCAGCTATACCGTAGCTGGAAATCTTGTGAAGTAAGCCTTTATGCCATACCTTATCGAAGGCCTTTGATATGTCAAGAGCAATTGCTTTAGAAAGGAAGCCTTTGTCAAGAGGTTCAATAATCTTATGAGATATAACCGTTAGCACATCTGTTGTAGATCTGGCAGAACAGAAACCATATTGCATGTCACTAAGAAGGTTATTTCTGTTGAGGTGGTTGACTACTTCTCTACTTAATATGGATTCCAGCAACTTACTCATGACACACAGGACTGTACTGAGAGGGAGACGACTTATCACTTGAATTTTGAACTACAGGGCATACTGATGAGGTTTTCCAGGGTATTGGGAAGCACTTCTCCTTAAGGCAACACTTAAACAGTTTTGTAAGTATGGGGGCAAGTTCTGGTTGGGTTGAAACTTTTATAGCACTATGCCGTCAGGGCCAGTTGCTTTATATATATATATATATATATATATATATATGTGTGTGGGGGGGTGCATGTGTGTGTATGTATTAATATGTATATATATAAATATATATTTACATATATATGCATATATATATATATATATGTATATATGCATATATAGATAAGAGAAAGAAAATTAAAATTGTAAGTTGAACTTTACAATCAAAATTTATTGTTCGACTGAATGCTCCAAAAAACAATTTACAAAGTTCTTATTCCATGGAGTTTCAAAGAATGCTATTCTTTTTATTCTTCTCATCAGAGGACATAAAGAAATCAGCAAATTATATTTGTAGCAAGGCTAAAATTTGCTAGTTAAGGCATTAAGTGAAACCGCAATTTATTGTAGTTATAAATTGCTAAATAAATAAATGAAAAAATATTGGATATGTAAAAAATTAATATAAAAACAAACCGCGCATATTATTTCAGGTTGAATGAAACGCAAGTTGATCCGAAATGCACAATAGTTCTTTAGATAGAATGTATTCCTAAATAAGTCCAGCGTACCGATGCATATAATTCGATTGGAAAGTTTTCAAAACAGCTGAAATAATGAAAATTGTTTTTTTCCGGGCAGTGTAGTAGTCCAAAGAGAATCTGTCCCCAGTCAAATGGGACCTAATAGTAAAAAGAAGAGAAATCCAATATGAGAATCTTCATCATCGGCTTAATTAGAAAAAGACTTCTCTTTGCACTACTGCCCGGAAAAAAAAAACAATTTTCATTATTTCATGAATGCATCGATTTTGCCTTTTGAAAGAAGTGGCACAATCTGTTACGCCTGTGACAAAGCCTGCATTGAAGTAACATCACATACGAAACTGACTGAAATGGGCAGAGGACAATATGAAAACGGATTTTTCCAAAGTTTTGTTCACGGATGAAGTGCTAGGTGTATCAGAATTTTGGGGAGATTTTTGACACCCCTACCACGAATCTGCGAATAAAATATAAAAAAAACTCGTAATTTCTCTTTTAAAAGTGGGTTGTTTATTTTCTTTATGGATTATACTTCCAAAATAACCTTTTAAACTTGTATAAAATGTAATAGAAATTTTATTTTTTATTAAAAAAAAAAAGAAAACAGTAATGAAATCAATTGAATTTTACGAGTTAAGTATTTTTCAATTTTTAAACTTTAAAAATCTATCAAAATTTTTCTATTGATTCTATTTTTACGATATTTTTAGGGTCAATGTGAAATTTTATGCTCTTTCCAATAAACTGAATATAATATTTTAGACAAACGTTCTTTTTTTAAATTAACGCCTCCAGTTTGAAATGTCTATTACAAAGTAAATAATTAATTTACTTACCAGTTTTATATATCACAAATTGAAGATAAAAGATCAATAAATAATATATTCAAATTTAAAACAAAAAAAAAAGAAGTGTTTTTTAGAAATTATCCTGTAAAGTCCGAAGTTTAAAACCTTTTTTTTTTAAACCATGTTATGATTTTTTATCTTTTAAATGAAACCTTGGTCCTTGCTCCTTTAATTGAAAAAAAATTAGGGTTTGAATTACATTTTTCGAGTAGTTATAAGCTTGGAAAGACAGGGGGTCGAATTATTCAATATATTTCACGCATTCGCAAGGTCAGTTTCTGGCACACCTAATGAAGTGCGTGTCACTCTTAATGGCCCAAGGGATGGGTCCTAGATTGACGACATTGTCATCAGCGTTTAAGGCGCCAACAAGGTGGTGGTGGGACAAGGATTTTGACTGGGATTATCGGAGGTACTTTAGTTGGCCCATGGAGAGTCCGAGAAGGCGTAAAAATGACGTTAAATGCTTATTGAAGGAGTACTTTGAACCATGGCTGAAGAAGCAAACGTTGACGTTCAGAAGACCCATTATTTTTATGCAGGATAATGCTCCCTCGCATGCAGCAAACAAAAGCAAAAAGTATTTGCAACACCTGGGGTTCTCTGGGCTACGGAAGATGGAGTGGCCTGCGAATTCGCCAGATTTGAATTCAATTTAGAATCTTTGGAGTATCACGAAGCGACGCCTTTATCCAAGTGCACACCAATTTAAGAGCAAAGATTAGTTGTGGCATGCTCTCCAAGAGGTACCGCGAGGAATTACTGTTGACGAAATCACAAATTTGACTAATTCTGTGGACTAACGTCTTTTACAAATCATTCATAAAAAAGGATCACATATCCCCTACTAATTATGTCAACGTAGAAATTGCTATGTAGTTATTGTGTTCTAAGCATTTTTCCTAGTTCATTTAATGTTTGAAAATTATTTCAATAAACAAATTATGGGTATATTGTGCTTTTTTTTTTCTCAACCTCGTTAATAACTTGACACACTGAAATCAACAGATATTCCTATCTTCTGTCATAGTTTCGCTAATACTGATTTAAATACTTTTATTTTCTGACTGGAGTAGCTAAATTGTATTGTAAGCACTTTCTAAAAGTTTAAAATATTTAAAAAATATATAAACTCGTTAATAATTTAGTACGCAGTGTATATATACATAAGTTAAATTTTAAAAATGAGGAAAACAGTTACATAGAACATAATTAATTCGTCAAATCAATGGGGACAAAAATGAGAGGGAAATGGAGATCTGTAGGCCATTTCAAAGCAAAATACTTTTCATGGAAAGAGAAAACCCAGCATTATAACATTATAAATGCATATATAAAAATACACCAATGTGAAACATATTTACATTTGAAAAAATATGGGCTGAATTAACGTGAATATATGAGTTGGCGTTGTTAAATACCAGTGACAAGTAGAGGTTGAGGACGACTAGAAAACAATACTGAGATAAGCAGACAGCGCGTACCTAGAATTCCCAAATAGTCACAACCAAGCTCAACGGTGTCTTACTTCAGTGACATGAGGAGAATGGATGTATAAACCAGATTATGCTGTACACATCCATATATACATATACACATACATATATATCTATATGTACATATATATTTATACATATCAAAGCATAGATATATATCTACACATATATCTATATATACGCATATGTATATACGAGATACATGTATATCTATACATACGTATATACGAGATGCATATATATCTATAAATAGGTATATGTACACATAGATGTGAATATATATATATATATATATATATATGTACGAAGGGACTATAAAATTGTCAACCTAGAAAAGACGATATGATCCCATTTCCGTTTGATGAAAATCGGTTATCTTTTTTTTCTTTTCTTTCTTGTTGCAGACCATCTACTAATTTGCCAGTTCTGTACAAATTCCAAGAACGATAGGAGGTTTCTATCATGTCTGAAAGTTACACAATGTTTAATGAGTAAGATCGGAGATGCACCACTGTACAACTCATGCTCTCTACCGATCCCAATTATGACAACAAGACCATTGCCAGAACCCTCAAAATGCAAATCCAGACAGTTCAGCGATTGAAGGCACAGCACAATGAAGTTTCCGGCTCAGTTATGGTCTTTGATTTGGTTTCAAGTGAGGGCCACATCATGCTAGCTAACATTTTCGAAGTTTGTTTTAGAGTCAACACTAAAGTGTACCGGGATGTGCTGAAGAGTGTGGTAATCCCCTGGTGCAATCAGGTGGCTGTTGGCAAACTCAGGGTGTGGCAGTAAGACTCGATGGTGGCCCACAAGTCCAAAAAGATCCAGGTTTGGCTTCAAAAACAGTACCTCTTTCACTGCCTCTCCTTCTCTCCGACCTGAGCCATCTGGACTACTGTTTGGTCATCCTTCGAGAAGGTCACCAACATGACCTCCAACAACAACAAAGCAAGTCCTACCGCTGCCATCCGCCGAGTATTTGCAGTTGTACACCGAGTTCTCACTGAAACTTGTTTAAAAAAAGGGCACTCTCCCAGTTCCGACTCCATATCGAGGCAGTGATTGAGATTGAAGGCGGCAATATTGAATAGATGTCAGATCTATTATATAATCAATAATGAATTGATTTTTTTCAATAAAATTTAAATATAATGCTGTAGAGTTGATTTCTTTAGGGCCATACTTTTATCATTAAACCATGTTTGTATATATATATTGTATATGTATATATTTATATATGTATATATATATATCTGTATATGTATATATTTATATATATATATATCTGTATATGTATATATTTATATATATATATCTGTATATGTATATATTTATATATATATATATCTGTATATGTATATATTTATATATATATCTGTATATATTTATATATATATATCTGTATATATTTATATATATATGTATATATTTATATATATATATATCTGTATACGTATATATTTATATATATATATGTATATATTTATATATACATATATCTGTATATGTATATATTTATATATGTATATATATATCTGTATATGAATATATTTATATATATGTTTGTATATATATATCTCTGTATATGAATATATATATATATATATATCTGTATATGTATATATTTATATATATATATATGTATATATTTATATCTGTATATGTATATAATTATATATATATCTGTATATATATATATATATCTGTATATATATATATATTTGTATATATATATATCTGAATATATATATATATGTAGTAAGTTATAAAATGTATATGGCGATTGAGCTACACTGAATATTCCGTGTAGCTTAATCGCCATATACATTTTATAACTTACTAACTAGCTCTACCTACGTATTGAGTACTTTTGAAGTAAATACTTAAAGTTTATGCATAAATCTATACTTTCGTATATTAATTTTATGTGAGTAAATTAAGTAGTTATATATATGTATATATATCAGCATATATATATATATATATCTGTATATTTGTATATATAATACTGTATATATGTATCTGTGTGTATATATATATATATATATGTATGTATAAATCTCTATACGTATATATATATATATATATATATATATATATATATATATATATATATTTAGGCAGAATTTCATTATTCGCGCATATTTTATTGAAGAGGATCTTCGTTCTTCTTTTTATGATCATTCTTTCGAATTTTTCTTGTTTTCATACAGGTATTTTTGTTGTGGGATCCAAAGTTCTTATAAAATCCCATAGTTTACCTATTCTAACACGATAAAGGTGAAGAGGAAGGAAAAAAAATTCAAATTAGGCGAAACTACACATAGTAAATTAGTAATAAAACCAGTAAAACGACAGAGAACAAACCAATCAATAAGTAGGATGCACAGGAAGGACAACCCTTACGATGGTCAATCGAGACCGAAAACGTTCGGTAAACTAGGGGACTTTATAAGAACTTTGGATCCCACAACAAAAATACTTGTACGAAAACAAGAAAAATTCGAAAGAATGATCATAAAAAGAAGAACGAAGATCCTCTTCAATAAAATATGCGCATATATATATATATATATATATATATATATATATATATATATATATATATATATATATATATATATATATAATATAAAGCGGAATGTGTGTGTGTGTCTTGTCACGAATAGGCTCCTATATGGTTGACCATTTAAAAAAAAAAACTGATTAAATATAATGATAGAAGATGTATCGAGACACAGGAATGGGTTTAATCTGGAAGAACGGTGGTTCATAAAAATTGTGAGGTCTGCGTTCGCGCCTAGTCCACAAAGTATGGAAATAAAAAATAAAAAAAAACGTTTAAAAGTGTTTTTGATAAAGATGTACATAATAATACTTTGATAAGTATGTTTTAACTTAAATAGGGATGGTATAATAAAATTGTGGGGTCTGCGTTCGCGCCTGGCCTCCATAGAATGGAAATAGACACACACTTTAATAAAGACTTTTCGGGTTTGTATTACTGTACACATAGATTCAAAAAAGTTGTCAAAAAACAAATATAGAACAAATAAATGTTACTTTTCTACCTAACTGGATATATTTTTTGTGTTTTTATTCAGTGTAACATGTTTATTCAGCTCGAAAAACATGCAGTGTTTACCGATGTATTGGAAAATTTAAAATGGCAGCCGGCTCTCTCTCTCTCTCTCTCTCTCTCTCTCTCTCTCTCTCTCTCTCTCTCTCTCTCTCTCTCTCTCTCTCTCTCTCGGAGAGGGTACGTTTGGGAAAAGGTATTATAAATAATAAACTAGACAAAATACTGTTAGAAAACAACCGAATACATGTCAACTTATGTCACGGTAACATATATTGAGCGAATTTCTAACAGTATTTTGTCTAGTTTATCCTTGACCTTTTCACCTTCTCTTTCCAGTTTTACACTTTTCACCTCTGCGAGATGAGAATATCTTCCTAATTTTTGTCTTACGTTTTCGTCTTTCTGTTTTTGCTTCTGTCTTGTTTTCTTCGTCGTCTTACTGTACTGTTTCATTAGTTTAAAATATTATTTTATTTATTATTTTTTCTTTTTTTAAATTTTATTTTAATTTAATTTTAGTTTATTTTTATCTATTTCTTTTGCTTCTATTTTCCTTTTTCTTTTTCACTCATTTAAATGTTGCTCATTTATATTTAAATAGCTTGTGACTGCCAAAGAAATACTCTGAACTTTTTTCAAGTTTTCATTACGGACCCTACTTTTGTATAAGCACCATCGTCTGACGAAGTCTCTAGTTACTCGTAACTGGCGGATCGAAACACTTATGTATCTGTATCGACATATTAATTCTTGCATAAAATAATTATAAAAGTATATCTTCGGTATTGAGCCCTTTTGTATGAACTTCTTTAAATTCAGTGGTTGTTTTATCTCTAAAAATATTAACATGCATTATATATATATATATGTGCACATATATATATATGTATATATATATATTATACTTATATTGTTTGCTATTATAATATTATAATGTTGTTTATGATTTTTTAAACTTTTCTGAAAAGCATGTTGTCTTAGTGAAAACAGTCTGATAAATTTGTCATTGTTGTTCCGACTTCTGATGTTAACACAGATAATTGTCGAAATGGTGGTGGGTGCTTGTTTGTGTATTGTAAAGATGAAGTACAACTTAAAGATTTCATTAAAAATTGGCCAGAAACATTATGTTTCTTCAAAAGTTTTTAATTTGTTAGCATTTAAGTTCACTGGATGGGAAATAGAATTTATTTCGAATTCCATTGTCTGATTTGATATTTATTTTATCCCAAAAACATAAATAGAAATTCATTTTCGAGTAATTCAGCGAATAATTTCTGTATCTTATTGTTATAAATTCTGAATTTTGTTTGTCAGGAAATAAAAATGGAAAAATATTCTTCCTCCTTTCATGTGTATAAATATTGGATTTGTAGGCATTTTAATACAAAACAGATGTTTAATAAATCATCACTTTTAAGGCTGAAACATTGTTTTTACTTTCCATTAACTTTATACTAATTACTTATATGGTTTAATATTTAACCAAAATGTATTTTTTAATTAATAGAATTACCGAGGTAACCAGTTTGCGTGCAAGAACTGTAAAACAATAGAGATGGATGAGAACTAAGATGCAGAGAAAATATATTTGATGATGAGGCTATTGAGATTGTTGGTACTTTCGTGGCATCATTAAGGCATAAGGAGGAGCTTAAAATGTGACGCAGCATGGTCTACTATACATACGGCCCCGTATGTTACATGAGAGGCCACGTTTCTAAGAGGCCATTGTTTTTATTATGGAAAACTGTGTAAGCTCGAGCTGCATACGTTGAAAATTTTAAAGGGAAGTAACTCAAAAGTAGTTCATATTACCTCTTGAAATAATGAATAATAAACTTTTATTTAATATTTTTATATTATTTCATTCTTAAAATACATGTTTTTATCCATATAAAATGTTTTTCACCGCTTTTATTCATGTTAATTTACAGAACAAAAGTATAATAGAGTAACCTCCCTTGATTTTTTTCAAAGACGTAAGCGATCTTGATGTTTACAACCATTTTTACGATCAATACTTGTTGAATTTTTTCTACCCGTTTTAAATATTGTAAAAAATATATATTATCTTTTTTAAAATATTGTTTAAGTTTTGTTATAAGTTGCTTAACAAAATGGTGAACAAATGCGTTGCATTTGGCTGCAAAACTGGTTATAAAAACCACGAAAATCTATCAACTTTTCATTTTCCACATGACAAACTCGACCTGTTTGAAAAATGGCCAAAATTTGTAAATCGTGCTGATTGGGTTGCAACAAAAAATTCAGTTTTATGTATGAAACATTTTCAGGAAAAATTTATTTTAAAAGGGAAAAGAAATAAGTTAAATTGGTCCCTACATCCAAATACCAACAATTCATTCATGCTTAGTGAATATTAACCCATTTCTTCTACCTACATCAAACACAATGAGAAAATCCCCAAATGATCGAAATTACCAAGATGATGAACTACCAAATATTCTTTCAGCAGATATTATGAGTTTCGAAGATTTGGAAGAAACAAAGTGTTGCCCCACTGGTTCAGTTTAAAAAAAATGAAAAATATGTATGGATTTTCCGGATAGATTTTGAGACAAATATTCCATTACTGAAAGAGTGCATTCGGATTGACAACAATTTACACGTTCAACTTCAGTGTTATGGAAATCCTATACCATTACCACATTGGTTTGTGAAGGGTCACAATGCAAAATTTACAAGGTATAGCATGTTGGAAAATTTCCCCTCTTATATTCAAAACATTGTAGCAGGACCTCCAAATTCCATTCTAAAAGAACTATACAAATTTCAACATTTTAAACCTAACGGTCGCCCTTCATTTTCTGTTGAACTAATCAGATTATTATTGCGCTATACTTCTCCTCAAGCATATAAACTAAAAATTGCCATTTCCTTCATTTTCTTCATTAGAAAAAATACAAAAAGGTGATGTAAAATCTATAACTGCTGCAAAAATCTCTCTTGGGAAAAGGTAAACTTTCTCAGGATTGTATCTTGATGTTGGATGAAATGTACCTTCAAAAGGGAACTCAGTTTCATGGTGGGAAGTATGTTGGTGCTGATGAAATGGGCAACTTATATAAAGGTATCATGATATTTATGATTTCAGGGTTGAAGGAAACAGTGCCAACTGTAGTTAAAGTCTGTCCTGAAGTGACTGTTACTGGTAACTGGCTCTCTCAGGAGAAAATTGCATGCATTGTACAGCTTTTAAATGCAGGATTTAATATAAGGGCTGTAGTTGCAGACAACCATTCTGCAAATGTAAATGCCTTTAAAATTTTATTAAACAAATTTGAAGGAGATAAAAACATTTTATTACTTATCCAGATTCTCCAAACAATTTTTTTCTTTTTTGACACTGTTCATTTGTTGAAGAATATTCGAAACAGTTTACTAAACAAAAGCAAGTTTGTGTTTCCTTCTTTCGATTTCAATATTTTGGACCTTCATTTGTGTTCCCAGTCAGGAGTTTTATCTTGGTCTGATATACATAAAATATATGACAAGGACAGGGTTTTGGATGCTACATTATGAAAAGCACCAAAATTAACTCCCAAGGCATTACATCTCGATGACAATAAGCAAAGTATCAATTTAGCTATTGCTGTATTCCACGAGACAACAATTGCTGCTTGTAAAAGCTGCTTTCCAGAATGGACCGACATTGCAAATTTTCTTAAATTGATATGGTGCAGGTGGACTGTAGCCAATTCTAATCAAAGATTTACCCCATTTTTTTTAATAATGCTGTTACTGCAAGTGATGACAAAATCAACTTTTACCAAACATTTTCTAACTGGGTCGAGTCTTGGTAAAAAAATTTCTTACTTCTGCACAGACTAGCAAAGCATTTGTCACAACTTTTAGAGCACAAGCAATGCTTATGAAAGAACTGCTGAATGATGGTTATGAATATATTCTCACTCGTAGATTTCAAAAAGATCCTCTTGAAAAGCAATTTTTCACAGTATCGTCAAATGAGCCGGGGGGAGGAGATTTTTAGTGGGTCTTCGTGAGATTTATAGCAGTGAAAAGATTTTAGTCTGTAGATCCCTTTTTAAAAGAAAATATTAACATTTGGCAGGAAAACCTCAATCCATTGTCAAAGAATGAAAATTATAATAATCTTTTAGATATTTTATCCAAACATGAGTCAGAAATAAATGAACTATGTTTATCACCTGACAGCAAAGAAGTAGCATATTCAATTGCTGGTTTTGTTGCAAAAAACTTTTGAAGTGCTTTAACTGTGATATTTGTTCTACTTTTATGGTTGGCAGTGATACAGAGATCACTGAGAATCATTATCTTAATTCATTATCTCGAGGAGGTTTGACAATTCCATCCACTCAGATTGCTGAATTTACTTGTTCTTGCTTTGCAATTTCGGAATTTTTCTTCTCAATTCATTGAAAAACATGGTCAGTCTACAACTAGGAAGTTTGCAGAAATAATTTTAAAAACTTATTCGCCAAAGTATGTATTTACATGTGAGAAACACATTGAAAAAGTACATATATTTGCAACAAAAATTGTTATAAATATATTCTATAACAGCAAGCAAAACCCTTATTTAGATGAAATTAGAAAAGATTCATTAAAAATGTTTAAAAAGCGGCAGTGATCAAAATAAAAGTGAAATTTACTGTTGAACATTTACTTTTATTGACAATTTTTATTGAATTTCTTGTGCTTTGTAAAGATACTTTAAAATTCCTCTCGTAAGAAAGATAGCAGTTAATGATTTGATAATTTTGTAACAGAGTGAAAAAGAATTTACTTCCTTTCCAATCTTTATATTCATGTGCTTTGTAAATATTTTGATATTCTTAAAAAAAAGATATTCTAATAAAATCTTTAAAAAACAAATAACCTGTTGTAGTCAAAGCAAATTTTTTTTTTCATATTTATAAACCACAAAATTATTGGAAAGGTCAGGGGAGACAACTCAAAATAAATTTGTTTTTGTTTTGGTGTGCATTATAAAGAAATAAAAGGGAAAAATAATTAATGGAAACATTTTACTTTGGACAGGATAACAGTAAAATACGTAAGTAGAATTCATTTAAGCATTATTTCAAATATTAAAACCTGAAATAATTATTTAATTATCTAAGCATTAACATCTGAAATAATGTTTGAATAGAAAACAATATCTGAGTTCCCTCCCTTTGTCTTAGTTTAAATGGCCTCTTAGAAAATTGCCTCCCAATGTGACATATACGGCCATATTATTATAGTAGGCCATGAACGCAGATATTAAGAGTGGATGAACTAAATTCAAGAAACTTGTACCATTACTAACCAGCATAGCATTACCATTGTCGATCAGAGTCTGTCAGACAACTGTACACAGTATGAATGATGCATCGAAGTAAAAGCTGACCATTAAGAAATGGGTACATGCATTGCATGGAAACAAATAATATGAGAATGACAGACTTAGACTCTGTGTTCTGAGAGGAAGATTAAATCTGGACAGTATATGAAGATGTATGCAAAACTTGTTCTGAGAGGAAGATTAAATCTGGACATTATATGAAGATGTATGCAAAACTTGTTCTGAGAGGAAGATTAAATCTGGACAGTATATGAAGATGTATGCAAAACTTGTTCTGAGAGGAAGATTAAATCTGGACATTATATGAAGATGTATGCAAAACTTGTTCTGAGAGGAAGATTAAATCTGGACAGTATATGAAGATGTATGCAAAACTTGTTCTGAGAGGAAGATTAAATCTGGACAGTATATGAAGATGTATGCAAAACTTGTTCTGAGAGGAAGATTAAATCTGGACAGTATATGAAGATGTATGCAAAACTTGTTCTGAGAGGAAGATTAAATCTGGACAGTATATGAAGATGTATGCAAAACTTGTTCTGAGAGGAAGATTAAATCTGGACAGTATATGAAGATGTATGCAAAACTTGTTCTGAGAGGAAGATTAAATCTGGACAGTATATGAAGATGTACGCAAAACTTGTTCTGAGAGGAAGATTAAATCTGGACAGTATATGAAGATGTATGCAAAACTTGTTCTGAGAGGAAGATTAAATCTGAACAGTATATGAAGATGTATGCAAAACTTGTTCTGAGAGGAAGATTAAATCTGGACGTATATGAAGATGCATGCAAAACTTGTTCTGAGAGGAAGATTAAATCTGGACAGTATTTGAAGATGTATGCAAAACTTGTTCTGAGAGGAAGATTAAATCTGGACGTATATGAAGATGTATGCAAAACTTGTTCTGAGAGGAAGATTAAATCTGGACAGTATATGAAGATGTATGCAAAACTTGTTCTGAGAGGAAGATTAAATCTGGACAGTATATGAAGATGCATGCAAAACTTGTTCTGAGAGGAAGATTAAATCTGGACAGTATATAAAGATGCATGCAAAACTTGTTCTGAGAGGAAGATTAAATCTGGACAGTATATAAAGATGCATGCAAAACTTGTTCTGAGAGGAAGATTAAATCTGGACAGTATATAAATATGCATGCAAAACTTGTTCTGAGAGGAAGATTAAATCTGGACAGTATATAAAGATGCATGCAAAACTTGTTCTGAGAGGAAGATTAAATCTGGACAGTATATGAAGATGCATGCAAAACTTGTTCTGAGAGGAAGATTAAATCTGGACAGTATATAAAGATGCATGCAAAACTTGTTCTGAGAGGAAGATTAAATCTGGACAGTATATGAAGATGTATGCAAAACTTGTTCTGAGAGGAAGATTAAATCTGGACAGTATATAAAGATGCATGCAAAACTTGTTCTGAGAGGAAGATTAAATCTGGACAGTATATGAAGATGCATGCAAAACTTGTTCTGAGAGGAAGATTAAATCTGGACAGTATATAAAGATGCATGCAAAACTTGTTCTGAGAGGAAGATTAAATCTGGACAGTATATGAAGATGCATGCAAAACTTGTTCTGAGAGGAAGATTAAATCTGGACAGTATATGAAGATGTATGCAAAACTTGTTCTGAGAGGAAGATTAAATCTGGACAGTATATGAAGATGCATGCAAAACTTGTTCTGAGAGGAAGATTAAATCTGGACAGTATATGAAGATGTATGCAAAACTTGTTCTGAGAGGAAGAATAAATCTGGACAGTATATGAAGATGTATGCAAAACTTGTTCTGAGAGGAAGATATAATCTGGACAGTATATGAAGATGTATGCAAAACTTGTTCTGAGAGGAAGATTAAATCTGGACAGTATATGAAGATGTATGCAAAACTTGTTCTGAGAGGAAGATTAAATCTGGACAGTATATGAAGATGTATGCAAAACTTGTTCTGAGAGGAAGATTAAATCTGGACAGTATATAAAGATGTATCAAATTCATGTGCTTTGTAAATATTTTGATATTCTTAAAAAAAAGATATTCTAATAAAATCTTTAAAAAACAAATAACCTGTTGTAGTCAAAGCAAATTTTTTTTTTCATATTTATAAACCACAAAATTATTGGAAAGGTCAGGGGAGACAACTCAAAATAAATTTGTTTTTGTTTTGGTGTGCATTATAAAGAAATAAAAGGGAAAAATAATTAATGGAAACATTTTACTTTGGACAGGATAACAGTAAAATACGTAAGTAGAATTCATTTAAGCATTATTTCAAATATTAAAACCTGAAATAATTATTTAATTATCTAAGCATTAACATCTGAAATAATGTTTGAATAGAAAACAATATCTGAGTTCCCTCCCTTTGTCTTAGTTTAAATGGCCTCTTAGAAAATTGCCTCCCAATGTGACATATACGGCCATATTATTATAGTAGGCCATGAACGCAGATATAAAGATTGGATGAACTAAATTCAAGAAACTTGTACCATTACTAACCAGCATAGCATTACCATTGTCGATCAGAGTCTGTCAGACAACTGTACACAGTATGAATGATGCATCGAAGTAAAAGCTGACCATTAAGAAATGGGTACATGCATTGCATGGAGACAAATAATATGAGAATGACAGACTTAGACTCTGTGTTCTGAGAGGAAGATTAAATCTGGACAGTATATGAAGATGTATGCAAAACTTGTTCTGAGAGGAAGATTAAATCTGGACATTATATGAAGATGTATGCAAAACTTGTTCTGAGAGGAAGATTAAATCTGGACAGTATATGAAGATGTATGCAAAACTTGTTCTGAGAGGAAGATTAAATCTGGACAGTATATGAAGATGTATGCAAAACTTGTTCTCAGAGGAAGATTAAATCTGGACAGTATATGAAGATGTATGCAAAACTTGTTCTGAGAGGAAGATTAAATCTGGACAGTATATGAAGATGTATGCAAAACTTGTTCTGAGAGGAAGATTAAATCTGGACAGTATATGAAGATGTATGCAAAACTTGTTCTGAGAGGAAGATTAAATCTGGACAGTATATGAAGATGTACGCAAAACTTGTTCTGAGAGGAAGATTAAATCTGGACAGTATATGAAGATGTATGCAAAACTTGTTCTGAGAGGAAGATTAAATCTGAACAGTATATGAAGATGTATGCAAAACTTGTTCTGAGAGGAAGATTAAATCTGGACGTATATGAAGATGCATGCAAAACTTGTTCTGAGAGGAAGATTAAATCTGGACAGTATTTGAAGATGTATGCAAAACTTGTTCTGAGAGGAAGATTAAATCTGGACGTATATGAAGATGTATGCAAAACTTGTTCTGAGAGGAAGATTAAATCTGGACAGTATATGAAGATGTATGCAAAACTTGTTCTGAGAGGAAGATTAAATCTGGACAGTATATGAAGATGCATGCAAAACTTGTTCTGAGAGGAAGATTAAATCTGGACGTATATGAAGATGTATGCAAAACTTGTTCTGAGAGGAAGATTAAATCTGGACAGTATATAAAGATGCATGCAAAACTTGTTCTGAGAGGAAGATTAAATCTGGACAGTATATAAATATGCATGCAAAACTTGTTCTGAGAGGAAGATTAAATCTGGACAGTATATAAAGATGCATGCAAAACTTGTTCTGAGAGGAAGATTAAATCTGGACAGTATATGAAGATGCATGCAAAACTTGTTCTGAGAGGAAGATTAAATCTGGACAGTATATGAAGATGTATGCAAAACTTGTTCTGAGAGGAAGATTAAATCTGGACAGTATATGAAGATGTATGCAAAACTTGTTCTGAGAGGAAGATTAAATCTGGACAGTATATGAAGATGTATGCAAAACTTGTTCTGAGAGGAAGATTAAATCTGGACGTATATGAAGATGCATGCAAAACTTGTTCTGAGAGGAAGATTAAATCTGGACAGTATATGAAGATGTATGCAAAACTTGTTCTGAGAGGAAGATTAAATCTGGACGTATATGAAGATGTATGCAAAACTTGTTCTGAGAGGAAGATTAAATCTGGACAGTATATGAAGATGTATGCAAAACTTGTTCTGAGAGGAAGATTAAATCTGGACAGTATATGAAGATGCATGCAAAACTTGTTCTGAGAGGAAGATTAAATCTGGACAGTATATGAAGATGCATGCAAAACTTGTTCTGAGAGGAAGATTAAATCTGGACAGTATATGAAGATGCATGCAAAACTTGTTCTGAGAGGAAGATTAAATCTGGACAGTATATAAATATGCATGCAAAACTTGTTCTGAGAGGAAGATTAAATCTGGACAGTATATAAAGATGCATGCAAAACTTGTTCTGAGAGGAAGATTAAATCTGGACAGTATATGAAGATGCATGCAAAACTTGTTCTGAGAGGAAGATTAAATCTGGACAGTATATGAAGATGTATGCAAAACTTGTTCTGAGAGGAAGATTAAATCTGGACAGTATATGAAGATGTATGCAAAACTTGTTCTGAGAGGAAGATTAAATCTGGACAGTATATGAAGATGTATGCAAAACTTGTTCTGAGAGGAAGATTAAATCTGGACAGTATATAAAGATGTATCAAATCTTTTATTCACATGAAAAATGAAACACAAAAAGCAAATGAACAAAAAAATTTAGGCAGAAGGCCAACTCAAAAAGGGGAGCTGGTGAGGTAGTTTGTCAATCTTTGGAATTTAAACAAAAATATTTCTCTTAGCTCGCATCTTTTACTATGTTTACCATTTCGTAATGTGTGAGGGGGTGTTCATGCTTAAACCCAATTTTTAAAACATAAAACAACTTTGATGTTATGGCCATGTTGAAAGAATGGATTAGTATATGTGCCTCTCTTATGGTAACCGGCTTAATTCACCGAGAATGGGCAAGCAAAATATGGAAGGAAGTGTTAGAGACGGGATCGAGATAAACAGGTATAAAGGTTTCACTAGAGAATTTGTTACTTCGGAATCCAATTTCTAAAAGCGGTCCAACACATGCCAGCAGATAAAACGGACATTAAACCAAATATGATGATGATGATGATGATGATGATGATGATGATGATGATGATGATGATGACGACGACGACAACGACGACGACGGTGAATAATTTTAAAATAGCACGAACATGTATTTCTACATTATAGTATCCACAGCAAATTTCTTTGTTTCTAAAATCTTTATTAAACTTATTTTCGATGTATTTATCTGTCACTGCAGATTTGTATAATAGATTACATATTCTTATAGAAACTATATCGATAAAAGCTGAATTGCTATTACAAACTAAAGAATTCATATTAAGGCAGATATCCAAGAACATGGAATGTGTGATTTATATTTTAGGTGCCATGTTGAATAATCTTTTTTCATGTGATGAAAATAGATTATTCAACATGGCACCTAAAACGTATGACAACAATATTTTGATATTTCACTTTAACCTCATTTTACCGTTCTGAATTTTTCATCTTTTTCAATTATATAATTCAAAGTACAAGACAATTACTGTAAAGAACGGACTGTAATAGTTCTTTTAGTTCTCAATAATTTGTTTATATTGTATAGAGCAAGTCATATTAAGCACATTGATAATTGACATTATCAATCATAGATTATTTAACAATTGTGTACTGTTTTAGAAAGGAACGTCGCGAAAATTTCACAAACAAAACAAACAGGGTAAAAAAAATGAAACAAATTAAAAACGTTTTTTACAAATGCTTTTTCGAAAACACTTTTTCTATAGATCTTCTGAAAATGCAATCAAATTACAGATGATGCTACACGCCCATAAATTTCTAAACTGGGGCATCATTCTCGAATGAAATGTTTTGTTTCAGGATAAATACAACCCATAGATGGGATCCTAAGTAATTATCTACAGTTTACAAATTAGGTTATCACGATCGGATTCACTTAAAATTCATACCAGGACGCTAAATTTAGTGCAATGGCATGCTGCGCACATTCCAGCGTAAAAATTCACAACGAAACACATGTTTCATTATTTTTCCTTTGCTATGAAAATATCTTGTACTAATTTACAATTATTTCCATTGCTGTTTTGTATGCCTATGCATCATATTGGATGGCAAAATTTTATTTAAAACAACGAAGCCAAAAAGATAAACGAATCCTTTATTTTCTGTTGTGCAATATTGAATAAGTTTGTGAAATGCATAAAAGGCAACCAATGGCAAGCAATACATAAAAAGTTGAAAAGCTGAGAGAGAGAAAGAAAGAGAGTACCGATCCATCTACACGGATATGAAACATACTGCCTCATGCCATGGATGGGGATATCTTCTGTCATACCCTACCAAATATCAGTTTACAAGATGATCACTAGCAACGTTTCATTCATCCCCACCCTCGCATGATTTGATACATTTTAATTAAATAACATTTTTCATTTTTAACAGTCTTCACTGTTTATCATTTCTTAATTCAACTTAATAGCACAAAAAATATCTAATATAAAATATACAATGCTACTTACATCATGTTAGAAACTAGCACTTACTAATTGCTGTAGCACAAGTATCAAGTTTAACAGAGAAAATAATAGGGAATAACAATTATTAATTTTCTTAATATCGCTCTCACAAAACATTAACTGGTCTACTACCTCTACTAGCAGACGATATTGGTGACTGAAAAC
This sequence comes from Euprymna scolopes, assembly GCF_053919585.1. Classification (NCBI taxonomy): domain Eukaryota; kingdom Metazoa; phylum Mollusca; class Cephalopoda; order Sepiida; family Sepiolidae; genus Euprymna; species Euprymna scolopes. The sequence goes on along the minus strand of NC_136498.1, from coordinate 85,477,907 downwards.
AACTTATTTAGCTTGTATCGGATTTGTGACGCCATGAGGAATCCTGGATGTATAGTTTTGTATATAGTGCTCTGGAAGTTATTGCTGCAACGTTTGGTCCACTTTCGTGGATATTTTGTAGATTTTCAAGTTGCGTCTGCAAATAATCATCTATAGGAACAAGCATTTTAGGAAACAAACTTTTCATTATTTTTCCTTTGCTATGAAAATATCTTATAATAGTTTACAATAAAGTGAAATTGCATTTCGTGATGTAAAAATACTGTGTGGACAGATACAATGAATTCCGAGTGTGTGGAGAAAATGGATTAAAACAATTAAGTGGTATTCTGAATAGTCAGTTGCCTACTGAGTGTTAATACAGAAAATGTTCACATTCTTTATTCTTCGAGGAAGATAATTCGGTTCCACTGAAGAAGTTCATTCAGGAGATATACATCTCACTATTAGAGAGGTACAAGAGGTATGATGATCTAAGATCTGGATGCACCACGTTAAGAGAGAGATCTCAAACTCTTACTGAGAGATACTTTTCAACAACCATTGGTGACGGAAATCCCGATTACATTTTATGTAGTAATGTAAATAATGTAAGAAGGAGTAGAAAACGCACAGAATTCTTGTGAAAGTGGTTTTCCATTCTATACCATGTTTTGAATGATTCCACACCTAAAAGATCACAAATACTGCCTTCTTGACTTCTGAAGACATTTTGATATTCTGACAAGCAGTTTTAAAGATAGGAAAAGGGAAGTCATCTTCTTACACTTTACTTGATGAGTTGTAAATTTTGCAAGTTGTGGACGATGTGCCTACCATGGAATCAAAAAGCTTTTTTATTTGCAATGTAAAACACAAACGAACATCTTGAATATGCAAGCGATTAAATGAAGGTTAACTAATTTGCATATTCCTTTGAAAAACGAGCCTTAATTAATTACTTATTAACTTTTAATGGTTTAGATGATTAGTTTCATTTCACTATTACTCAGAATTTTATTTATGCATTGTTTCTGTATAATTGCATAGAATTTAAAATGAAGTATATATATATATATATATATATATATATATATATATATATATATATATATATATATATATATGAGTAATCTTGTCTCTACCAAACTCCTACCTGAATAGTTGAAATTAGAAATTACATAGTTGAACTTTGATGTATAGAGTATTCGACCTGTAGTACAATTTTGATTTGGTTTTAAGCTGGCAAAACTTGTTGCTAAGAGGTAAAAATTGAAAACTAAACAGTTGACCATGGCAGGGCAAATCAAATAAAACATTCTTGCTGTTACTTTTGAGCATGCACAAAATTAAACATTCATAGCTCAAAGATGCTTCATTTTTAACATCTCATATCCATTTGTCGGTAGCTCAGATAGTACCGACTCTAGAAAAATAAATAATTACTAATACTAGAGCGCTAAACGTTCTGGTTTTGATTATAGCAGATGGTACCTAAGTTATATTTTTTATAATTTTAAAAACCGTTACTATATATTGGATAATAATCCATAGAAAATTGGCTCTATAATAATTATTAGAGAATCTGCATGAATTAAAATATAATACTGATGTGTATCTTACGGCTGGGCAACGCCGGGCGCTTGCTAGTATACATAATAAATTCAGCAATTGACAAATATGTGCATGACAAAATGCAATTTTCTTATGAGCTGATGTTTATCTTTATTATAAATTCAAGATAGCCACTATCACAATATATTAATTAATCAAATTTTACAATTTATTTTGATAGTCCGACTTATATGCTAAAAATGTTATATAAAATGTTTGGGAAAGGTTCAGCTTACAAAGGCATTTTAAAAATAGGTGTAAAAAATTATTTTTCTACAAAAAAAATCAGAGATCAGAGAGTTAAGGATCAAAAGGAAAGTTTCCTAAACAAAAAGGGGAATCCCTTCATACCAATTGTCACTATCCAGCTCCCCTACTCCCCGGGGAGCTGGTCACCATTTCCCCAATCTATCTACTTAAAAAAACGGCCTTGTGTCTAATTTACTTAGTGGGGAAGCAAATAAATACAAACACAAACTGGTCAAAAATCACGCGACTTAACTTTCTCTCACCTGTCAATTTCACTTTATAAACGTTAACTTAAGACACTTATCACTTCCTCTTCTCTCGTGGCCAACATGGTTAGGTCTATGGGTTTTTTTCCATTTAGTTTCCACCTTCGCATCAAGGCTTTGGAGTTCAAGCCTACGTTCGTACTAAAAAAAATTTTCTCTTACACCTCCAAACACCCGACAAACGTAATTTTTTTTAAACAGGTTTGTTTTGATTTACCCCCACAATAAACACACCTTCAAACACCCGAGCAACGCCGGGTACCCTCCGCTAGTATATCTATAAAAGTGAAAATATATGTGTGTGTGTGTGTGTGTGTGTGTCTGTGTACACTTCCCTACCAAATAACTCTGTCAATTTTTGGTCTACAGACTCGAGATTTGACATAAGGGGTATTGAGGTTGTGGAAAATCTTTTTAATCAGGGTTCGGCCAGAAATTTAGCTGTCAAGGAGTCAAAGTTCAACGATTTGACCTTTGAAAACTCTACCACACTCCTCCGCCAATATTTGATCCAAACACTTGAAATTTTAGATATAGGTTTTTTAGACAAGAATCTAACTTTATAATTCGATTTGAGTCCAAAACAATAAATGTTAAGGAATCATAATTGATGACAAAGTTTTTAAAAAATTGACCTCAGCAGTCTCTACCAAATTACTTAGTCAATTTCTGGTCTAAATATTTGAAATTTTACATAAAGTGCATTCAGACACAGGGCAAGCTTTTTAATCGTCTTTTTGCTGAAAATTTGGCTTCCAATGAGTTAAAGCTGAAAAGATTTTATCTTTGCGGTCTCTAGCAAACTATTCAGTCAATTTTGGGTCTAAACATTAGAAATTTTAAATAATTCAGACATGCAGCTTTTTAATCAGTTTTGGGGCGAAAATTTGGTTGGCAAGACGTCAAGATTTACAGAGATGACCTTTGCCAACTCTACCAAACTCCTCTGCCAATTTAGAGTCTAGACACTTAAAATATTAGATGTAGGTTACTTGGACATAGGTCAAACATTTTAATTTAATTTGAGCCAAAAACAATAAATGTTAAGGGGTGAAAATTGGGGTCAAAGTTAAAAAAATTTTGACGTCTGCGGTTTCTACTAACTTTTCTCTATGTTAGTTAAGGAAGCCTATTAAATAGAAGCGCATTACTATACGATATCGCTCCTCATTGGAGAGATTTTGGCCATCCCTAAAACACTGAGTAAGGCCAGGTAATTATGCTTATATTGTCTGTTAAGCTTTAATTGTGTGCCCAGACAACAGCGGGTAACCTCTCTGAAGGGATGGATTTATTGTGTTTTTGTAAAACAAACATATTTTATTGTTTGAGAAAAGTGACAAAAGATGTCAGATTAAAGTTAGAATGAAATCATACATTCGTTATTGGCCTGACGAACCCGTGCTCAGGATGTCTGGCTTTTTGAGTGCAAGAGGTGAAGGTGTTAACCTTTCTGAGCGTGTGAATAAATCTGAGTTCTGATCCTAGATTCGCAGGCCTATGGAAGTTCTGTTAGGTTTGCACGTATGCAAGGATTTGGGATTTCCCGAATAACATGTGGAGTTCTGATTGGTCTGGTAAACAGTTTTACCCCACCCATCACCTTTCAATATAAGGAAATGCCCGGGCTAAAATTAGGAAATAGATTGGAGCAGATTGGAGCTAGATCTTGAGGCGAGAACCCCCTCCCTTTCATTGTGAAGAACAAAGAATAAGCTTGCAAATTGTTTTCTGGTCTAGACGAACTGAACAATTGTATATATGTAAACATTGTAATTTCGTGAATTAACTTTTAGTTGACTAGAAACTCCTGTGTTTGTTTTTTTTTCGATCTGCATGAGAAGCTAATTAAATTTCAGCAAACGCCAGCATCGAGAACCGACAACGAGGCCTGCAATGCGAAAGAATCCTGTAAAGGACTCCAGGAAGAAGACGATCATGGCCATTGCAGTTCAACAGGGTGAAAGGCCACATCTGCTGACCGGCGGCGAGAGTTCTTACACAGTACATAGGGCTCGAGTAATGCTGGGCTGAACTGCTAGTAATATATAATAATAAAAATAAATAAATACGTACCATTAAAAATAAGGGGCGACTCAATCATATATATATATATATATATATATATATATATATATATATATATAGACACATATATATAGACACATATATATATGCACACACACATATACATATACACACACACATATATATATATATATATATATATATATATATATATATATATATATATAAAAGTAGACATGTCTGTATGTGTGTGCGTTTGTCTGTCTGTCTGTGTACATTTCCATACAAAATACATCCGTCAATTTTTGGAAAATCTTTTTAATCGGTTTTCAGCCAGAAATTTGGCTGTCAACAGGTCAAAGTTAAACGATTTTAGCTTTGAGAATTCTACCAAACTCCTCCGCCAATTTTGGGTCTAAACACTTAAAATTTTAAATATAAGTTCTTTGGACGTGGATTAAACTTTTTAACTTGATTTGACCCAAAGACAATAAATTCTAAAGGGTCAAAATTAGGTTAAAATTAAAATAAAATTGACTTCGGCGGTCTTTACCAAATTTCTCAGGCAATTTTTGGTTTAAACATTTGAAATTTTACATGAAGTGTATACACATGTAGAGCAAGTTTTTAATCGGTGTTTGGTCGAAAATTTGGCTACCAAGAGGTCAAAGTTCAGAAGATTTTACATTTGAGAACTATTAAGCCAATTTTGGGTCTAAACATTTGAAATTATATATGAAGGGTATTCAGCCATACAGCAAGCGTTTTAATCAGTTTTGGGGCAAATGTTTCACTGCTAAGAGGTCAAGGTTGAAAGAGTTGATCTTTGCTGATTCTACCAAACTTCTTCGCCAATTTTGGGTTGTGACATAATCCTTAAATTAGATTATGTATTTTAATGAAAATTTAAATATTTAATTTTAGTCTGACGAGAGATGTATCGTTTTCTTTTGTTTTTTTTATATATATTTTGTCGTCGAGGTAAAATGAACATGATTTCCAAAAGAGAGAGAAAAAGAGAGGCTAAACAATAGTAGTTGTTTTGAATTGAGCGAGAGTCTACTAATCTATCCTTCCTTTAAAACTTAAAATCAAAGTGGGTCTGAGAGAACGAGGGTGATATTGTGACCCGGTCTGGCAAAGCTGGGAATTCAACTAGCAGAGATTTTATCGCTAGAGGTTTCGTCAGCCAAGCTGCGAGGAAAATATATTTCGTCAAGTCTATTTTTAGACCGGAATGTGAAGCAGAGAGGAAAGGGGGTGGACCGGAAGTGACCCTGCTTCCCCTTCCCATCTTTCTGTAACTGGATACTGGCGGAAGTCGGGCGCTTTTTCGGTTTGGTCGCCGACAAGTTAAGAAGTCATTAACCTCGTAAGAGGAGGGGGGGCGACTTCTTTCCCTCATGCGAAAAAGAGATATAGATATAGGAAACGTGGATGACACGACTTCTTCCCCTCATGCGAAAGGATGCGACTTCGCCCCCCCCCCCGCCTCATCAAAGAGACGGCGACTTTTTCCCCTTATGCGAAAGAGATACGGATATACGAAACACGGACGACGTGACTTCTTCCCCTCATGCGAGAGAATGCAATTTCTTCCCCTCGTGAAAGAGACAGTGTATGAAACCTGGACGATAAGAAAAGAAAACATGCGAAGTTATGCTGTAAAGCAACTGGCCCTGACGGTATTCCAATTATAGTACTCAAAAAACTTCAACCTGAACTAGCGCCCATACTTACAAAACTGTTTAAACGTTGTCTTAAGGAGAATAGTTTCCCATCTCCCTGGAAAATTTCATCAGTATGCCCTGTATTTAAGAATTCAGGTGATCGCTCATCCCCCTCTCAGTACAGGCCAATAAGTCTCCTGTGCGTCATGAGTAAGTTGTTGGAATTTGTGTTAAATACAGAAGTAATCAACCATCTCAACAAAAATAACCTTCTCAGTGACACTCAATATGGTTTCCGTTCTGCTAGATCTACAGCAGATGTGCTTACAGTTATATCTCATAGGATTAGCAAATCTCTCGTCGGAGGCAACCTGTCTAGGGCAATGGCTCTTTACATATCTAAGGCCTTTGATAGGGTATGGCATAAATGTTTACTTCATAAGATCTGTAGCTATGGTATAGCTGGAAATGTCTTCTCAATTATTAAATCATTTCTTTCTGATAGGATCATAAGAGTAGTAGTTGATGGGCAAAAATCAGAAGCTCACAGTATTAATGTCGGTGTCATTCAGGGGTCCATCCTTGGCCCAACTCTTTTCCTGATCTACATTAATGATCTTCCAAATCACATCCTTACATCATTTGTAGACATTTATGCTGACGACACTACCATTTATGGTACCACATCTAAGACAATAAACGACCAAGTTCTCTCCAATTCTCTCTCCTCTGATCTTGAGCACGTAGTACAATGGGGAAAGGAGTGGCTAGTTTCTTTTAATGCATCTAAAACCAACCTTCTCTCTTTACACCATCAACATTCTGATCCACATCTGGCATCAATTGAAATGAATGGCTCTCGTCTTCAGGAGGCCTCAAGTTTTGACAAGCTTCTGGGCTTGACCTTTACTCCTGATATTAAATGGAACACGTACATCAAATCTGTTGCCAAGGCCGCTGGAAAAATGGTGGGATCTTTCTATCGATCCGGTAAATAACTCACTGCTGATACTATTCTCTATTTATATAAGAGCCAGGTACGTCCAAGGATGGAATATTGTTGCCACATCTGGGCAGGAGCTGCTAGAAAGGACTTGTCCTGCCTTGATAGAGTCCAAAATAGACTTTGTAGCCTCGTAGGAGATGTCCTTTTCTCTTCCTTGCAACCTCTATCTCACAGAAGAGATGTTGCGAGTTTGTCTCTGATGTATCGTTATTTTCATGGTAGGTGTTCAACTGAGCTTTAGTCTATGGTCCCCCCTCGCCAAACTTTCACAAGAAACACTCGTCTAGCTGAAAACACTATCAATAATTCCCCCCACTCTTTATCTGTGCCTAAACCTAAACGTAGATTCCATGAACAAAGCTTCTTTCTTAGAACTGCACGCCTGTGGAATTGTCTACCGTTTTCCTGCTTTCCGGCTGACTACAATATGGTTGTGTTCAAGTCTAACGTAAATAAGTTCTTGATGAGCCGTTCTATATATGTTATCAAATTTACCAAATTTTCATTACTAATGATTACTATATTGTCCAATGTCTACTGTACACTCTTTAACCCTTATCCTTGAGTGGCCTCTTGGCCTTGATAAGTGGTGATGCCTATGTAAAAAAAAAGAAGTCGCTATCTGAACTTTTCCCCGCCAAAAGATTACCTGGAATTGGCTACATCGCTAACAAGCTATGAAAACATATGAAAAAAAGAGATAAAAGAAAAGAGAGAGAGAGAGAGATATAGACATGTGAGCGTAAAAACTTTGTATCCCGTTTCCCAGGCCGACAATTTTATTTTCCTTCGTGATAAATCACGTAAATCCTAATTACGCTGTTAAACGCCTTCCCAAAGACTTTCGCTCAGTTTATACGTGTAGATATATTTCAAATTCCATAACTTTGAATACATTGCTTTTTCCTTCGTTAAACTTTTCCTTTTTATCTTCCATACACCTATTTTTGTATTATTTGGAAAGTGTTTGTCGCTTCATTTTTTTCTCGCATTTTTACTGTGTTCGTCCTCGTGATTCTATTTGTTTTTTATCCGTATCACATGTGTTACTTGGATTTACTTTTTCGTAAATTCCCTTTCATACTCCTAATTATTGATTACTTAACCCCCTCCCTTTTTGTCGCATATGTAACAGGGTCTAAACACTTGCCATTTCATATGTAGATTACTTGGACATGGGTCAAACATTATACTTTGATTTGAGCCATAAACAATAAATATTAAGGGATAAAAATTGGGGTAACATTTACAAAACTTTACCTCTGCGGTCTCTACCAAATTTTCCCTGAGATAGTTAAGGAAACCTATTATATAGAAAAGCATTACTGTAGATATTCACACTTGTTAATATATATGCATATAAAGTCATGAACAGTACATAGGGTCCGTGCAAAGCCGGGCTGAACTGCTAGTATATAAATATATTTATAAATACATCCTTATATATATATATATATATATATATATATATATATATATATATATATATATAGAGAGAGAGAGAGAGAGAGAGAGAGAGAGAGATACACCCTATATGTCAAATTTCGACTTTGTAGACTGAAAATTGACAGAGTTATTGCATAGGGAAATGTACACAGACACACAGATACGTTCACTTATATATATATATATATATATATATATACATATATATATACATATATATATACATATATACATATATATATATACATATATACATATATATACATATATATATATACATATATATACATATATACATACATATATACATATATATACATACATACATATATATATATACATATATAATCATATATACATATATATACACATATATACATATATATACATGTATACATATATATACATATATATATATGTACATATATATATACATATATATACATACATATATATATACATATATACATATGTATATGTACATATATATACATACATATATATAAACATATATATACATATATATACATATATATATATATACATATATATACGTATATATATATATACATACATATATATACATATATATATATACATATATATATATATACATAAATATGATGATTGCTGCATCTTTCCAGATGATCGCCGTCACACTGAGTTCTTCCAATCTTGCCGTCCATGCCATCTCAGATGACTCTGCACCCCTGCCGCAGATTTGCACATCCTGAAGCAGATGTGACATACAAATTGAGCAATTTCCATCGAGTTGACTTCCTCTGGATGTTGAAGGGTATTCTTATGAACAATCACATGTCTTCTCAGACCAGCAGTAGACTTGCAAACTTTACTGCATGTCAAACAGATCATTTGGTCTGTACTAATAGGTGCAAAGTTGACCTGAACAGGAGTTTTGTGCGACTTAAGGTGGTTGACGTAGCCAGCTTTTGACAGAAGCACTCATTCACAAGTGTCGCACTTCCAGCTCTGTGTATCATGATTGAGACCATCAATAAAACCTTTGCGAAGCTTTCGCTTCAGATTGCTGTGGGCCTGCTTTCTTTTCTCTAGAGCGTCACAACTCTCACGTACAAGCTTTCTCCACTTCGGCCTTTGCAGAGTAAGTTCTTCCCATGTGTCGATGTCGATTTGTAAGACTTTCAAATTATTCTTTGTAAAGTCCCTGAACCTCTTCCTAGGCTTGTGTTGAGGGCGCTTGCCATTTTCCAACTCCCCATAAAAAATTTGTTTTGGCAGCCTACAATCTTTCATTCGAACCAAGTGATCCACCCAACGCATGTGAGATCTGATTACAAAGTTCTCAACACTAGAGCAACATGCTCTCATGAGGACTTCAGTATCGGGTACTATGCTTGCCACTTGATGTTTAAGATACGTCTCAAGCATTTTAGGTGAAATCGTTCAAGCCATTTAATGTGCCTTTGATGCAATGTCCAAGTCTCCGATGAGTACAACAATGTGGTCAGCACACAAGTCTTGTAAACGCAGATCTTAGTCCAGTCTGTGATGCCACGATCAGACCACACTCTCTTTTCCAACCTTCCAAAAGCAACAATGCCTTCTGAATTCGCCTGTGGATTTCAGTGTCAAGACAGCCATCCCTTGACAGAGAACTACCAAGGTACACAAATGAACCAGTCTAGCACCACAGACCATGATGTTTGGCTCCACGTATGATTGGCCCGGTGCAGGAGTGAACATCACCTTTGTTTTAGAGAGACTAATCCTCAGACCAAAGGCAGTGCAGGAGTCAGCAAAGCTATTCATTATATGCTGCATATCAGTCTCAGTGTGTGACAAAAAAACAGCATCGTCTGCATACAGTAACTCCTTGACCAAGACATGATGTAGCTTGGTCCTGGCATTAAATCTTCTAAGATTAAAAATGCGACCTGTGGTTCGAAACTTTAACATGACACCCCTATCACAATCACGAAACGCATGAGCAAGCAGAGAAGCAAAATATATAGAGAAAAGAGTCGGGGCAGGAATATCACCTTGTTTGACACCATTGTCAACAGGGATTTCATCAGACAATTTTCTGTTAAATGAGACTCGAGCTTTCATGTCCCTGTGCAGTTACTTGAATATTCTAACAAAGGTTGGAGGACACCCTACTTTCTCCAAGATTAGCCACAGAGCATACCTGTTAACCGTGTCAAATGCTTTGGTTAAATCAACAAACACTTGATACAGTGGCATCTGTTGTTCAATGCATTTTTCCTGGACTTGGCGGGCTGAAAAAATCATATCCATAGTTCCTCTGCCAGACCTAAAGCCACTTTGCGATTCCGGAATAGCATTAGGACAAATATCCTCCAGTAACCTGTTTAATAGAAGTCGTGCGAGAACTTTTCCAACAGCTTCCAAAAGCATAATCCCACGGTAGTGGTCACAAACATTCTTCTGTCCCTTTCCATTAAACAGGGTCACCAAGACACCATCAATCCAATCCTGTGGAACAGGAGCACCTTCCCACATTTCCTCAACAAAACCAAGGATAGCATTAGCAACATTCGCACCTCCAATCTTAAGTTCCACCGGAATACCATCCAAACCAGGTGCCTTTCCACTGCTGATTTGTGCGATAGCCAACTGCACCTCAACCAGATTAGGCAAACGATCCATTCTGAATATGGTATCACATTGTGGCAGGCTATCAATTGCATCAGCATCCACTGCTGAGGGATTGTGAAACACATCAGTAAAGTGCTCCTGCCATCTCTTCAAGATATTCTCTGGATCCTTAATGACCACAGAACCATCTTTCGACATCAGGGGTGATATTGAAGAGGTAGCAGGACATATATATATACATATATACATATATATATATATATATATATATATATATATATATATATATATACATATATACATATATATACATGTATATACATATATATATATACATATATATACATATACATATATATACATATATATATACATATACATATATATATATATACATATATATACATATATATATATATACATATATATATACATACATACACACACACACACACACACACATATATATATATATATATATATATATATATATATATATATATATCCTAGCATATATATATATATATCCTAGCATTTCAGCCCGGCTTCTTCCAAATCTTTCTGAAATTCGCCTCGTGTGGTTCTCGGTTGCTGCTGAACTTTTCGTACAATCTTTCTCACTGCTCGATTCGACATCTTGCGAGGAGCTCCGGTGCGCGGACGGTTCACGTTTGAGTCATGCACCTTCAATTGCCTAATAACGTTTCCTATGTTGCTTACAGGGATTTTGAATTGAGCAGATATACGCCGATAACCGATTTCATTCTTGTGCTCAGCAATAATTTTATCACGGACGACTTAAGAGAGTTCTTTACGTTTACTCATCCCGAGAACCTTCACGCGTGATGGCTTACTGTTGACTAACATGTTCCAATACTTTCCAACGACGTAGAGTGTGGTCTACAACAATCGAGAGACTTCTAAAACGTATAATAGTGTCGGCAAATTAAAATGCAAATAACAATTTCCAGCATTATTTATAAAAAGTAATAATAAAATATAATTTAAAACAATGTATCCAATACTTTTTCCCGGCTATTCTCGTTTTTATTATATAATTTTTGTTATGCATTCTAAAGTTATTTGTTATTGTTAAATTAGTAAATATTTCTTGCTAAATTTTCGCGTTATTTGCTGCATAAAAATGTGTTAAATAAAGAATAATGGGATGTGTCCAACACTTATTTTCCCAACTGTATATATATATATATATATATATATATATATATATATATATATATATATATATATATATTAGAAAAAAATTCTCAACATTTTCTTTAATTCATGGAAGCATATTTGGGTCCCTTTATTAATAAATGAAATAGAATCAGATTCAATTGCATCGATAAAACTTTTCTTGTCACAGTCGCTAAGACTTGATAACAAAAACTTGTAATTCTTTTCCTATTTATGTCTAAGAGATGTTAACATGAATGGTAAAGAATTACAATGTGGCATATCTTTCTAATATCTATTGCTTCATTTTTTTATCTTCATTTCTGTTGAGCTGCAAATAAATTCTTATCTTGTATGGAGCAAACAAGTTCACAGCTAATTTTTACTGCCTTCCCCAATTCATGGTTGTGTTCTCTTCATCTTGATCTCTATCGAACGGACACGAATATTCAGTCGAAAGTGTATGCTCATCTGGACAAATAGATTTGTGAAAAAATTATCTTATCAAACGTTGCCAACATTCATGTATTAAGATAAGAAAACACTGCCAAAGAATTTAATAAAAACAAAGAAGTTTTACAAGATATAAGAGTTTTCATAAATTAGCATTTTCTATTTTTCTGTGAAAGATTGAAATAAAGATAATTCTCTTTCAACTTTCTATTTATCTCTATGCCACCACACGCAAATACATACATATACATATATATATATATATACAAATTTTAAATAATGATTTAATAAGAAAAATATATAAATTTGTGGAAACATAATAAGCATTTTATAATCTAATATATAAAAGGCTATACGTCTGTCTGTCTGTCTCCATATTTTCAAACTCTATCTTTCCGAAACTAAAAGTTACAGAGCAGTGCTAGTGGCCTCAAATGATTGAATTTTTTATGGGCCGTTCTTTTATATGTGTTTAGCCGGTTAAACTTGTTTTTAGGGGGTCACAAATGGGTCAAAATTGAAAAAATCGTTATACATTTGGTATATTCATCTTAGTTTATATTAAATTTTTAATCGGTTTATATGTGTGCACGTTGGTACAATGGCGTAGCTTTGAATGCGAGCAGATGAAGGTTCATCTTTTATTACCAAAATTGGGAGCAGCAGAACATAAGTTCGTGGACAACATCATCCCTAAACAGACGAGCGAATTGTCCTTCGACGAGACAGTGAAATCTTTGATGGAATTATACTGTCCAAAAATCAGCTTATTCCATATAAGACGGAGATGCATTAATCTGACACGCAAAGAAGACCAAGATTACACCACATTGTAGAGAATAGGAACGACCATTAAGACGGGACACACAAAAGAGTGACACCGTCGTCTGATGAGTAGTATAAATAGAGCACGCACGCACGCACCGGGAGAAAAAACTACGACTACGACGATAGTCGACTCGGAAACTTTACATGGCGCTACGAACAGGATTTATTTTTCAACATAATTTCTTTTGCACGATTTTTGGAGTATAATGGCGTCAGGACAACACGAGGACGGCCAATACATGCAGTTGATTCAACAACTAATAAATCTGCAAAGAGAAAACAATGAGCTTCGCGGAGGGAGTGCCTCGAGTCGGTCTAACACCAAGAAACCAGACCGGCCACGTATCGAACATGGATTCACCGATGCGGACTGGGCGCTTTTCATTGACTCGTGGGCCCGCTACAAACAAATGTGCGGCCTTACCGACCCCGTGGAAATCCGCAATGAACTAAGGACAGCCTGCTCAAATGAGGTAAATAGACTTTTATTTGACTTAGTTGGGCCTGGAACCCTCAATTCTGTCACAGAGGAACAACTCTTAAGGCATATACAGTTCATTGCGGTGAAAGGTCTACACCCGGAGGTGCATAGACATAAATTTCATAACATCAGACAACAGACGGGGGAGGGACCCACACAGTTCTTGGCAAAGCTTCGGTCCCAGGCACGGTTTTGCAATTTCACGGTTCTGTGCCCCAACGAGAACTGCCGGCAAGCCGTAAACTATTCGGAGGACATGGTAGCTGGCCAACTCGTAGCTGGTCTGGCAAATGCGGAGTACCAGTGTAAATTGCTGGCCGAAGCAAATATTCTAACCACTGTGGAGCAGAAGCTTCACAGGCTGGTTAGTTTAGAAACTACAGAGACGTCTGCTCCTCAGTTGCAACGAGGCTCAGAGGGACACTCAACTTTTGGCCTACTAACAACCGAAAAAAACCCAGCTCGGAAGGAGCAGCCGCTCAAAAACCCTCAGAATAGTCCTTGTGAAGGGTGTGGGAGGACCTCACACCCCAGTGGGTTAAAAGGACGGAAGAACTGCCCGGCGAGGGGGCTGAAATGTTTTAATTGTGGCGTCACAGGCCACTTACAAAGAGTGTGCCGGAAACAGGAGAGGTCGACGGCGGAGTCAACAAACGATGCCACACGTCAATCGAGTATTTTCGGCAGCAGAATGGAGGGGGCAGCGGCATGTTACAATCAAAAAGGTAGAATAGCAGCAGTGCCACACCTTGCATGGAGCAGTGGTGGGTTCAGGAGAAGTCCCCCTGAGCCACCACCCTCATTAATGGTCGATGTGTCCCTGATACCAGAGTCCCAGGCTAAATTCGGGTGCACTTTGGATAAGGGAGTAAGCCGTCGAAAACACCGCATCCAGGCCATTGCAGATACCGGTGCCCAGACGTGTTCGAGTGGCCCAGAAATATTGAAAATATTAGGGTGCACCAGCAGAATCTTGATACCTACCACCCACAGGATACGAGGAATCACAGACGAACCCCTAGATATCAAGGGGGTGGTCCTGACTCAGATTAAGCTCGGTCAGAAGGAAACGCGACAAGTGGTCTACGTTTCAGAAAACACGTCAGGATTCTACCTGTCAGAATCGGCCCTCAAAGACCTAGGAGTAATCAATCGCGACTTCCCGCATCGAGTATCAAAGGCCGATTTATCGGCTTCAGAAAGTGGGACAGCACCGTGTGGATGTCCGAAAAGAGAATCCGTCCCAGATAAGCCAGCGAGGATCCCGTTTACCCCCACTGAAGATAATAGGGAACGGTTAGAGAAGTGGTTACGTGAACACTTTAATCCAGCGCATTCAACACCTGCCCCCATCAACCGTTACAAGTCATGGTAGGGAGGCCGCTGAATATAACTTTTACCCCGGGGGCAAAACCATCGGCCATACACACACCCATTCCAGTCCCTCATCACTGGAAGAAAAGGGTAAAGGATGATTTGGATCGAGATGTTGCGTTGGGTATTATCGAACCGGTACCAGCAGGCACACCTACGATCTGGTGTTCGAGGATGGTAGTCGCTCCAAAGAAAGACGAGTCACCAAGAAGGACGGTAGACCTACAAAAATTGAATGCAGCAACGATGAGAGAGACTCATCACACACCGTCCCCTTTTAATCAGGTGTCCGTGGTGCCTGCCCAAACCAAAAAGACTGTCTTGGACGCATGGAATGGGTACCATAGTCTGCCACTCTCCCCAAAAGCCCGGGACGCGACCACGTTCATAACGGAATGGGGCCGTTATCGGTATCTCAGGGCTCCCCAGGGTTTTCACGCATCCGGGGACGGGTACACGCACCGGTCGATGACATCACAGTTGACATGCCTCGAAAGACCCGGTGCATAGACGACACACTCCTATGGGACAGGTCCTTAGAATTGGCTTTCTGGCATACTGTGGACTATATTACCCATTGTGGTAAAAGTGGGATAGTCTTTAACCCTGACAAATTTCAATTTGCTGACGATGAAGTTGAATTTGCCGGCTTTGTGATAACCTCGGACGGCGTGAAGCCAACTAAAAAAATGACGGAGGCTATTCTCAATTTCCCGACCCCAACGAGCATTACTGGTATCAGGTCCTGGTTTGGTTTAGTTAACCAGGTGTCGTATACATTTGCACAGGCCGATATAATGGCCCCTTTTCGAGAGTTGCTGCGGACAAAGAACCGTAAATTTTACTGGGACGACACATTGAATAGACTTTTCGAAGAGTCGAAGAGGAATATCGTTCAGAAAATCGAAGAAGGGGTGAAAACCTTCGATATGAACAGAGCGACCTGCCTTTCAACCGACTTCAGTAAGGTTGGCATTGGGTATTTTCTGTTCCAGAAGCATTGCCAATGCCCAACGGAATTAGGTCCCAACTGTGGTAAGGACCACTGGAAGATGATTTTGGCCGGGTCTCGCTTCACGAAAGATGCAGAATCTCGTTATTCCCCTATAGAGGGGGAGGCTCTAGCGCTGATTTATGGCTTGGATTCTTGTAGGATGTTCATCCTGGGATCCCCAGACCTATTGGTCACCGTGGACCACCAGCCCCTAGCGAAAATTTTCTCGGATCAGATCCTGGAGAATATAAAAAATCCCCGCCTGTTCTCATTCAAGGAGCGGTCGTTGATGTACAGGTTCCAGATTAAGCATGTTCCCGGGAAACTCAACGCAGCACCGGACTGCACATCCCGATACCCGGCGCCGTCAAGACACAGCAGACTAAAGGGCACTGACACTTCCCAGCAAATCGAGGGGAGTATACAAGCATACATCATAGCTGCATACGCACATGACCCCAAGTTCCGAGCGATCACCTGGGATAGGATAGTCGCAGCTGCAGCCACCGATGAGGAGTGCTGAACGTTGGCGGCATAGATTCAAGACGGGTTCCCAAGGTCACGCCACGAACTACCACCAGAAATCCGGCAATTCTGGCCGATGGCAGACCAACTATATTGTCTGGAAGGGGTACCCATAAGAGGGGACAAAATTTTGATACCCAAGCGGCTTAGAGCCGAGGTGTTAGAGGCATTACACTCCGCCCATCAAGGGGCGAATGGTATGTTGGCTAACGCCAGACAACGGTTATTTTGGCCTGGTTTAGACGCCAGCATCCGACAAACAAGGGCGCAATGTCGGAGTTGCAATTCGATCGCCCCATCCCAGCCTAGGGAACCATTAATGCCACCCATAAACCCGGAATTCCCATTTCAAAAGACAGTCACTGACTTGCTAGATATGCACGGGAAAAGTTACATGGTATACGCGGACCGATATACCGGTTGGATTGAGGTCACACCACTACCATCAGGAAGGGCTGCAGCAATGTGTAACGCCCTGAGGGTTTGGTTTTGCACGTATGGTGCGCCGGAGGAAATATCATCCGATGGAGGGCCACTATTCGATTCACTAGAATACAAATCGTTCCTAGAAGACTGGGGTGTAAACAGGCGCATATCATCTGCACATTACCCCTAGAGTAATGGCCGAGCTGAACTGGCCATAAAAACGGCCAAAAGAATGCTGATGGACTGCGTTGATGGCTACGGACACCTACATCATGATCGGGCAGCACGGGCGATGATGACTCATAGGAATATGCCCAGTCAGGACCTTGGACTGTCGCCGGCGGAAATGCTATATGGTCGAACAGTAAGGGGCCATCTCCCCGCACTTCGCAAGAAATACTGCATCCACAAGCGTTGGACGGAGACCAGAGATTTGAGAGAGAGGGCGATGGCGAAAAGGCACGTACTTAACAAAGAACAGTATGACATACACAGCCGCCCCCTCCAACAGCTCCGAGTCGGCGAGTCTGTGCAGGTGCAGAATCAGGAGGGACCAAATCCACGACGATGGGCGAAAACTGGGAGAGTCGTCGAGACAATGGGTAACAGGCAGTACAGGATACGGTTGGATGGTAGCGGCAGGATCACATTACGCAATCGCCGTTTCCTCAGGAAAATCAAACCCGTCATGGATACGCCGGAGTATCCACCCACTCAACAACCCCATCAACCACCTCCCCAAACACCAAGAAGGGAGGACAGCAAACCACCGTGCAACATGCATGAGATGATGGAGGTGGAAGAAGCTGATTGTGACACATCAGAAACAGATATGGAGGTGGACCAAGATCCGATCAACCACAAGCCAATGCAGACGAGTCCGGTCCCACGACGCAGCATGAGGGTAACACGAGCACCAAGGCCACTTTCCCCTCAAATGCAAGGACCAACTCACTACTACACGGAATTCTCCAGTCACATGACCACAAAACGACGGTAGTGTGGTCACATGGTGGGGGGAGGGCATGTAGAGAATAGGAACGACCATTAAGACGGGACACACAAAAGAGTGACACCGTCGTCTGATGAGTAGTATAAATAGAGCACGCACGCACACACCGGGAGAAAAAACTACGACTACGACGATAGTCGACTCGGAAACTTTACACACATTAATCTCAGTTGTAAATCTGTGACAACTTCGGACTATCCTCATTGATGGCCGACAACTTTAAAGTCCTGATTTTCATTCAAGGCTTAGTGTCGACCAAGGACACTAAAGTTAAACGCCGGGCACTAAACAGATTGGAAAAGGAACTAAATATCACCCTTCAACAATTGGCTGAGGAATGCCAAAGAATCATCTCGGAGAAGCAAGATACCAAAATTGTAAAAGTGGCAGGTGTAGCACACATTAGAAAGTTACGAAGTAACAAAAACTCTCCAAACCGTCAAGCAAAGTCAAACAAACGGAAAAATCCCAAAAGAAGCTTGGGTTACTCTATTATCCATGCCAAGGATGTGGAGAACTCCACTGGCAGAAGGGTTGTTCATACCAGTCCCAAAAATGTGATCGATGCAGATGCAATGGACAAAAAGCCTCACATTTCAAACAAAAGGATCACGCAGGAGCTATGTGAAAACAACGAGGACTCAAGCAGAGGACGAAAATGTACAAAAGTGATGGTAAAAATTAGAGATAAGAATGTTATTTAACTTGACAATAGTTCGGATTTGTCCATCATAAACCATCATACGTCGTGGAAATTCAGAAAACCGAGGATGATGAGAATCAAGACAGTTCAATCACTGGAGAAAGAATAAGATTTGAAGGTAAGATTACCATTAACGTAACATTGAAGAAAAAACACCGAATCTCAAGATTTTATCATTAAAAAACACTAAAACCTTTTTGGGACAAACTGGATTTAAAAAATTGAACTCTAGGACTCGCCCATTAGCGATTTTTGTCAAAAAGTGGATAAACTTACAGCCGAAGCTGAGAAAATAAAGAAAGACCTGAATGAGTCGTCCCCCAATGTTTTTTCGGACGAACTAAGCCACTGTACAAAAATGGAGGCGAAGTTCAAGTTATAAGACAATGCCACTCCAATCTTCAAAAAGAAACGCAGTGAAAAAATGCCGGAAATTATTCTAATAGAATAGATAAAGTTAGGACTTTATTTAAGTAGTATACTTAATATATACTTTTACTGCAAGCTTGCATGTATAGTAAATGCCTTCTTCTTGCTGGCAAATCAAACCATCTAATATAGTTAGCCTTATGTTCTAGTACATTCGAAATATAATACAGTGCAAAGAAACAGTTACTCATGCAAACGAACCACCTAAATTAAAACCTTGAATAATTATCTAAACTCGAATGTAAATTAATATTAAGCCGACTTTACAAATTGATAATAGTTAATTATTGGATTTTAGTTAATTATAAGATGAAACTCTAATAATTTAAACTCGATAAATAACGACAAACTTCCACCCATTAATATGGGAGGGGAGATTATCATCAAAAGTGTCCTGAATTGTTAACTTAGCACCGGACTTACTACTTAGATATTAAGTAAGTCACTTGTCCCCATTCCCCCCCTCCTTTTTTTTTTTTTTTTAAATGGAGAGTAGATAATACAGTGGATGTGTTATCAGCAGCTCCAGTAACTCTCGCTTCTCCTATTTTGTCATCCAGTCCTCATTCAATGAGTGATTTTTCTGACAAAGGGTGAAGAACAAGCTGCTTAAAGGTCGGTAGTACTTGGTGACCAGTAGTCTTAGATGTCGGAAATTTTTCTGTCTCTATCTGTCCTTGTGGCTATGTCACTAGTAAGGGTGCTGGAGGTAAACGTTTGTCTGGGCTGACGTTATCCGCCTGATAGTCAGGAACCCGAACCTTGGATTAACCACTAAGGAGGCTGTCCTATCAGCAGGCGCAAAGTACTGGGACTGCTGTATTGCCATTTGGTGAGTGGATCTGGACCATGCAGTAGTCTCTGGTGGGGCCTCTCGGTGCCATACTAGTGGGTAATTGTTACGGCTTTACATTTTCGTGTGCCACAAATAAAAAAAAAAAAAGTTTTCCTGTCTTTTTCTCTCTTAGTTTCCCTCTCTGTACTGCTCTAAACAAGTATACCGACCTATTCCACAAATCCCCAAACCTCAACATGAAATATCTCCAGAATAAAAACTCGATTAAACCTAGAACCCCATCTTCCAGCGTAGACCCCTACTACCAGGCCTCCTTCTCCAACATCAGGGGTCTACGTTCCAACCTTCCAGAGGTTGAAACCCATTTACAGGAGACGAAACCGGACATATTCTTTCTAAGTGAAACTGGAATAGGGCCGACCACTTCCCTAGATGAGTTCATAATTAACGGATACTCAAATTTAACAGCTAAATCTGACCCCCAAGATCGCCATGGGCATGGAATATGTGCCTACATTAAGGATGGCTCCCCGTGTGGCAGGGATATCTCTAGAGAAGATCCTAATTTACCCTATATGTGCTTCAGGGTTGCATTTGCTAACACCACTGCATTTATATTTGCCCTCTATAGGCTCCACAACAGTGGAGTTACTATCTTTAAGAGCATATCTGAGAAAATAGACCACATACTGTCTTCACATCCCTCGGCTAACATCCACATATGTGGTGACTTCAACGTCCATAACGTGGAATGGCTGACCCATTCAAATAAGACAGATGATGAGGGGAGGTTTTGTCATGATTTTGCCATTGCTTATGATCTCACTCAGATTGTTCGCGAACCCACCCATGTGCCCGATACACCCGGTCAATATGCAAGCCTCTTAGACCTTTTTCTCTCAACTTCCCCTGAGCTATGTTCATGTTCCGTTCATTCTCCTCTAGGATCCTCCGACCACTCCGTCGTATCAGTTAAGATAAAAACGAAATGTAAGAAGCCCGCAGACGTACCCCTCCACCGTACTGTATACCGATACTCTATGGCTGACTGGGATAGCTTCCGTACATTCATATCTGATTTACCTCTGCACTCCATGTTTAAAAAGATGTGTCCTCTATAGTATCAGATCTGACCGAATGGTTAATTGCAGGCATAGACCTATTCATACCATCTAAAAAATTCCAACAAAAACCTAACAGCCAGCCATGGTTCTCCCCAGAATGTGCTGCTGCTATCGCGCACAGTAATCACTTTTTCCATAGCTACCAACGTAATAGATGCACTGAGACTAAAGCTGCTTTTAGGTCTGCCAGCAACCACTGTAAAAGAGTAACAAAAAATGCAAGAGAGATATATGCCCAGTCTGTTAAATCCAAGGTAGCTGATCAGCGACTTGGATCCCACCAGTTTTGGCAAATAACAAATAGGATCCTGAACAGAAGTGTGCGTTCTATCCCAACCATTATCAATGGACCAGAGGTTATCTCGTCAGCGTCAGACAAGGCCAAACTATTTGCAAAGAACTTTGCAGCTAATTCTACCCTATGCGATGAAGGCCATGAACTCCCCATATATCCTCCTATAACACAGAACAAGCTAGGTAACATACAAATATCCGTGCATGAGGTCGCCAAGCTAATAAAGAACCTAGATTCCAGTAAAGCAACTGGCCCTGATGGCATCCCAATTATAGTGTTAAAAAAGCTTCAACCAGAACTTGCTCCCATACTTACGAAACTATTTAAGCACTGCCTTAAGGAGAAGTGCTTTCCGACTCCCTGGAAGACCTCATTAGTTTGCCCTGTATTTAAGAATTCAGGTGATAAGTCATCTCCCTCTCAATACAGACCTATAAGTCTCCTGTGTGTTATGAGTAAGTTGCTGGAATCCATATTAAATAGAGAAATAGTCAACCACCTCAGCAGGAATAACCTTCTTAGTGACACACAATATGGTTTCCGCTCTGCAAGATCTACCGCAGATGTGCTGACGGTTATATCCCACAGGATTAGTGAATCTCTTGACAAAGGCTTCCTTTCTAGGGCAATTGCTCTCGACATATCAAAGGCCTTCGACAAGGTATGGCATAAGGGTCTACTTCACAAGATTTCCAGCTACGGTATAACTGGAAATGTTTTCTCAATCATTAAATCATTTCTCTCCGATAGGCTTATAAGAGTAGTGGTAGATGGACAAAAATCGGAGGCCTGCAATATAAATGCTGGAGTCCCTCAGGGGTCAATCCTGGGCCCAACACTCTTTCTGATCTACATCAATGACCTCCCTAAACACATACTTAAATCATTCGTTGACATCTATGCTGATGACACAACCATCTACGGCAACACATCAAAGGCTGTAAATGACAAAGTTCTCTCTGATTCTCTCTCCTCTGATCTCGAGTGCGTGGTTCAGTGGGGGAAGATGTGGCTGGTTACCTTTAATGCATCCAAAACCAAACTCCTATCCTTACATCATCAACGCTCTGATCCCCAGCTGGCATCAGTTGTGATGGATGGCTCTCGTCTGGGTGAGGCCCCGTGTTTTGACAAGCTTCTGGGTTTGACCTTTACTCCTGATCTGAAATGGAACACATACATCAAGTCTGTTGCCAAGGTCGCTAGAAAGATGGTGGGATCCTTCTACCGCCCTAGAAGATATCTCACTACAGATGCAATTCTCTCTCTATACAAAAGCCAAGTACGTCCAAGGATGGAATACTGTTGCCATATCTGGGCAGGAGCTGCTAAAAACAGCCTATCCTGCCTTGACAGAGTACAAAATAGACTTTGTGGCTTAGTGGGGGATGCCCTTTTCTCTACCCTGCAACCTCTCTCCCACAGAAGAGACGTTGCGAGCCTGTCCTTGTTTTATCGTTATTTCCATGGCAGATGTTCATCTGAACTCCAATCTCTGGTCCCCCCTCGCCAATCTTTCAGGAAAAACACCCGTCTAGCTGAATCCACTGTGAAAAATTTCCCCCACTCTATATCTGTGCCTAAATCAAAACGCGGATTCCATGAACAAAGCTTCTTTCTTAGAACTGCACGCCTGTGGAACTCTGTTCCGTCTGCCTGCTTCCCTCCGGACTACAACTTGGTTGTCTTAAAGTCCAATGTCAACAAATTCCTAATAAACCGCCCCCTTAAGTAAACATTTCAGCAAATCTCCTCACTAACATAATGTACTTGTAATAACCCTTATCCCTGAGTGGCTTCCGGGCCTTGATAAGTGGTGATCACTGTGTAAAAAAAAAAAAAAAAAAAAAGTACTGTTTGCCTCTATACAAAAGATTGAAGTAGAATTGGACAGATTCATCAAAGCAGGAATTTGGATCCCAGTTGACTACAGTGGGTGGGCTGCGCCCACCGTGTATGTAAAGAAAAAATCAAAGAATATTAGAGTTTGTGCAGTCTTCTTGACAGGGTTGAATGCAGCAGTTAACGGTCATCATTACCTGCTACTCAGCCTCGATGAAGTTTTTATGAAACTAAATGAAGGGAAAATACTCAATTTATGTTAAGTTCATATAGAAAAGTGATCCCCACTTTTTAAAACAATAATACGCGACCTTAAAGGCAAATTTCACATAGCCCACTACACAATTCAGGTTATTAGTTTTCCGACGAGCTTTTATTTGTTAATTTCTGATCAATAGTCACCGAGATTTCAAACTTATAAAATTGCCAAAAATTATGAAAATATCTATACTGGTAGTCAAATTGAATATTGAAATGCTCATTTCTTTGGTTCTATGAGACGAAACTACATGAAAATTAGCAAGCTTTTTGAAGATAATAATACTATTCTATGATTAAAACGCTATGACAATTGGTAAAAAAGGAACCTATATTTTCAAGCCAATAAACTATGCCCAAATTTGCCTGCATTTGTATATATAGTGTCATGTCAAGCCAGCTTTGGGATGAATTTTGTTTGGTTGTCGCTCCTGTTACCTTAACAGGCCACTAATATATATATATATATATATATATATATATATATATATATATATATATATATATATATATATATATAGATGGATTAATAATATTTTCAATAAATATAAATAAGTTTTAATCAAAAATATATTTCCAAATATCAATAAATTGTTTGTTAATAATAAATTCATCCAGTGGTAGAAATTCAATCAATAAAACTTCATACAAAAATATCTGCTTATTTCTCCGCTTCCACAAAACATCCTTAGGGTTTAAAAAAACAAGCATGGCTATAATCCATTAAGGTAGAATTATTTGGGACTAACTTTTCCTGTGACCCTCACAACAATATTATAAATGCACACATTGCCATCACATGAAAGAACTTATAATTTATGTAGAAGTTTTTTGTTTTGTTTTTTTACATGATAGTCACCACTTATCAAGGCCCGGAAGCCACTCGAGGATAAGGGTGATTGTGTGTACAGTAATCAATGGAATAATATCGTAGTAATCTTTAGTAATGGAGATTTCATAAAGTGTCTGGAATCTACGTTTTAATTTTGGCACAGATAAAGAGTGGAGAAATTTATTGACAGTAGTTACAGTTAGACGAATTTATTGACAGTAGTTTCAGTTTTCGTGAAATATTGGTGAGAGGGGACCAGAGATTGGAGCTAAGACGAGGACTTGCCATGGAAGTAATGATAAAACAAAGACAGGCTCGCAACGTCTCTTCTGTGAGAGAAAGGTTGCAGGGAAGAGAAAAGTGCATCCGCCACTAAGCCATGAAGTCTATTTTGTACTCTGTCAAAGCAGGATAGGCTGTTTTTAGCAGCTTCCGCCCAGATGTAGCAGCAGTACTCCATCTTTGGACATACTTGGCTTTTATATAGATAGAGAATTGCATCAGCGGTTAGATATCTTCTGGGACGGTAGAAGGATCCTACGCTTTTTCCAGTGTCCTTATGTTCCATTTCAGGTCAGGAGTAAAGGTCAAGCCCAGAAGCTTATTAAAACATGGAGCCTCTCCTAGACGAGCCATCCATTTCAATTGATGCCAGATGGAATCAGAGAGTTGATGATGTAAAGATAGGAGCTTGTTTTAGATGCATTAAAACCAGCCATCTCTTCCCCCACTGTACCAAGCACTCAAGATCAGAGGAGAGAGAATCAGAAAGAACTTTGTCATTTATGGCCTTTGATGTGTTGCCATAGATGGTTGTATCATCAGCATAGATGTTAACGAATGATTTAAGTATGTGTTTTGAGAGATCATTGATGTAGATCAGAATGAGTGTTGGGCCCAGAATGAAACCTTGAGGGACTCCAGCATTAATACTGTGGGACTCTGATTTCTGCTCATCAACCACTACTCTTATGAGCCTATCAGAGAGAAATGATTTAATGATTGGGAAAACATTGCCAGTTATACAATAGTTGGAAATCTTGTGAAGTAAACCTTTATGCCATACCTTATCGAAGGCCTTTGATATGTCAAGGGCAATTGCCCTAGAAAGGAAGTCTTTGTCGAGAGATTCACTAATCCTATGAAATATAACCGTTAGCACATCTGCTGAAGATCTGGCAGAACGGAAACCATATTGCATGTCACTAAGAAGGTTATTTCTGCTGAGGTGGTTGACTACTTCTTTATTTAATATGGATTCCAGGAACTTACTCATAACACACAGGAGACTTATTGGTTTGTACTGAGGAGATGACTTATCACCTGAATTCTTAAATATAGGCCATACTGATGAGGTTTTCAGGGGTGTTGGGAAGCACTTCTCCTTAAGGCAACGCTTAAACAGTTTTCTAAGTATGGGGGCAAGTTCTGGTTGAAGCTTTTTCAACCCTATAATTGGAAAGCCGTCAGGGCCAGTTGCTTTACTGTAATCAAGGTTTTTGATTAGCTTGGCGACCTCATGCACATATATTTGTATGTTGCATAGTGTGTTGTCTGTTATAGAAGGAAATACGGGGAGTTGATGGCCTTCGTCGCATAGGGTAGACTTAGCTGCAAAGTCCTTGGCAAATAGTTTGGCCTTGTCTGATTCTGACGAGATGACCTCAGGTCCATTGATGATAGTTGGGGTAGTTTCCCGATATATATTTTGTATATAAATTATCAGTGAGGTACACATCAAAAATAAACATAGATGTTGTTCTACCACAAAATTATTAAACAGAAAGAAAATAAAAACTAACGTAAACAAATTGTTAGTTGATTGTTTAAAAATAACTTTGGTATATTAACATCTTAAACTCATTGTCCTCTGTGTGATATAAGTAAAACTCTAAATATCAGAACATTTATATATAAACCAATTTGCATAGACGCCATTTAATGAACTCTTTCAATAAGGTAGTCGAATGGGGTCTATATTACTTGTATGCTGTGACCGTGTTTTCTCGAACGCTTTTGCTACTCAAATCAAAATTGATAATTCTATCGGAATTGGGAAAAATATTTGAATCGCCACATCACTAATAATTACATTTAACAACAAAATTTTTTTAAATACAACAAAACGATCATAATAACAACTTCATACAGAAAGGCAGTATTTATGAATTCAAATTCAGATCATTATGCTGTAGTTAAAATAGTCCAACTAATACTAACACTGCCAACCTATATATGTGTAAATAATAATAATAATAATAATAATAATAATAATAATAATAATAATAATAATGTTGAATACTCAAAATAATAACACTATTAACAACACAGATGGCTTTACTTACTTGCTAATTAAGCAAGACATCTCCATGTAGAAAAGTTCCATTATAAATATAAACAAGTCTCTTAAGAAAGAAAATTATTACTTTATTAAGAAACTTGTAAATAATGAAATACACAATGCCAAACCAAATGGTCAATTCTTAGGAAAACAACATCATATAAACCTGGTGTAAAATATCTTTTTTTCTGAAACTGAAAACTTAACCATTGTAAAATCCGACTTTTAAATCGGCAGCCCATTCACATAAATGAAAATATAAATATGACAAATGCGATATTACTTAGAAATCTCTATCAGCTTTCTACATCTATACCTTATTTCCAACCGAATCCAGTCCATAAAATAATCAGGACCTAGAAGTTTATATCATCTCTCTATTTTATCCAGTTTTAACTTTTATGGTATTTAGTAATATTTGGTTTTCTTAGATACGTAACTTGTCCTCAGTATATTTGTTAGAATTTCATATACATACTTTTACTATTAACAAATACGCATATATCTATGTACGTTTATGTTTATTATGTACGTATGTTTATTACAATATGCTATACCCCTCTTTCCGCAATGGTAAATTCATTTTAATTATTAACACTCTATGATTAAGAAGAAATTTAAAACATAACAATTATTTTGATTTATCGCTCCAATAGTCTTTTACTGCATAATATCTTTATTTATTTATGTTAAACATACTTACTTTAATTAAACCTTCTATTAAGTAACTGATATAACTGTTACTGTAATTAAATAATCTTAATATCTAACTAACTTACACTATATTGTTTAAATCTTAGCCGTCTAAATATTATAATATGCTCCCATCATTCTTATGAACATTTAAGTTAGCCCCCCTCATGAATACTGATACTATTGTTTTTTGAAATAACATATTTTTTTTAATTTACTCAAAAATCAAGTTATCTAATATCTATTATCCTAAGATATTTTTAATATTTGAAAGGGATCCATCTTTAAATATTTGATATTTTCACAGATAATCGAGGGTGTCATATGATATTTCAATGATGTCACCTAATTTTTGGATTATTATTAACTTTTTTTTTTTTTTACATAGGCATCACCACTTATCAAGGCCAAGAGGCCACTCAAGGATAAGGGTTAAAGAGTGTACAGTAGACATTGGACAATATATTAATCATTAGTAATGAAATTTGGTAAATTTGATAACTTATATAGAACGGCTCATCAAGAACTTATTTACGTTAGACTTGAACACAACCATATTGTAGTCAGCCGGAAAGCAGGAAAACGGAAGACAATTCTACAGGCGTGCAGTTCTAAGAAAGAAGCTTTGTTCATGGAATCTACGTTTAGGTTTAGGCACAGATAAAGAGTGGAGGGAATTATTGATAGTGTGTACAGCTAGACGAGTGTTTCTTGTGAAAGTTTGGCGAGGGGGGACCATAGACTGAAGCTCAGTTGAACACCTACCATGAAAATATCGATACATCAGAGACAAACTCGCAACATCTCTTCTGTGAGATAGAGGTTGCAAGGAAGAGAAAAGGACATCTCCTATGAACTCTATCAAGGCAGGACAAGTCCTTTCTAGCAGCTCCTGCCCAGATGTGGCAACAATATTCCATCCTTGGACGTACCTGACTCTTATATAGATAGAGAATAGCATCAGCAGTGAGATATTTACCGGATCGATAGAAAGATCCCACCATTTTTCCAGCGGCCTTGGCAACAGATTTGATGTACGTATTCCATTTAATATCAGGAGTAAAGGTCAAGCCCAGAAGCTTGTCAAAACTTGAGGCCTCCTGAAGACGAGAGCCATTCATTTCAATTGATGCCAGATGTGGATCAGAATGTTGATGATGTAAAGAGAGAAGCTTGGTTTTAGATGCATTAAAAGTAACCAGCCACTCCTTTCCCCATTGTACTACGTGCTCAAGATCAGAGGAGAGAGAATTGGAGAGAACTTGGTCGTTTACTGTCTTAGATGTGCTACCATAAATAGTAGTGTAATGAGCACAAATGTCTACAAATGATGTAAGGATGCGATTTGGAAGATTATTAATGTAGATCAGGAAAAGAGTTGGGCCCAGGATGTTTTCTTTTCTTCTAACTCCTCTAGAAACATAACTAGTTATTTTAAGAAATTGTTATTAAATGATCGAATGATGTATTTTTTAATTTAATAATTTAATATACATATAGATAGGTGGCTTGGCAAAGCAACAGGGGAGACTACCGAAGTAGCAAAACTGAAGCTGGC
The DNA here is from genome assembly GCF_053919585.1 of Euprymna scolopes. Classification (NCBI taxonomy): domain Eukaryota; kingdom Metazoa; phylum Mollusca; class Cephalopoda; order Sepiida; family Sepiolidae; genus Euprymna; species Euprymna scolopes. The sequence continues at coordinate 85,448,905 of NC_136498.1, read as the reverse complement.
CTGCAGGACACTATATATACAAATGAAGGAAAATTTGGTCATATATTATTGGTTTGAAAAATAGGGTCTTTTCTTACCAATTGTCATAAAATTTTAATCATAGAATACTGGTATAATCTTCAAAAAGCCTACAAATTTTCATGTAGTTCCGTCCCATAGAACCAAAAATTTCAACATTCAATTTGGCTACCGGTATAGATAGATCCATATATAGATATACTACCTTTCTTGGCAATTTTATGAGTTTCAAATCTCGGCGACGATTGATCAGAATTTTACAAATGAAGGCCCGTTAGAAAGGTAATTACCTGAATTGTGTGGTGGGCTATGTGATATTTGTCCTTAAGGTCGCACATTAAAGGGATCATCCATCATCAAGAGCCTATTTTTGACACTTTTTTGCATCCACAGAATGTTTCATAGTCATTTGTTTTTCTAGTTTTGCATATGAATAACAAATATCGGATATTTCACAAAATCTCTAGCCTTGATGAAGGGGAGACTAAAACTTGCTGCTATACTTTTAAATGATCTCAAATAACAGCAAGGTTGATTCCCAATATTTCTCCTCTCTTTGGTTTTCATACATAAAGTAAATTTCACAGGATTATTTAATACTGGGAATATTCATAATCGTACCTTATTTCTAAAAGAGAAGAGAAATAACATATGAGAAAGATTTTTAATCAAGTCGCCCTTTGCTGTTATTTCAGATCATTTTAAACCACAGGAGCAAGTTTTAGTTCCCCTCCATTAAGGCCAGAGGTTTTGAGGAAATATATATGTTTATATATATATATATATATATATATATATATATATATATATATATATATATATATATATATATATATGTGTGTGTGTGTGTGTGTGTGTGTGTGTGTGTGTGTGTGTGTGTAATTGATTAATTAAGTTTTAGTATATTGTTGACATAACTAAAACCCGATATTTTTCTTAAAATGCTGCAAACGTGCATTGACCTTACAAATCGATAAAATTATATAACCATTTTAAGGAGTCTACGTGGATCGCATCACGTTTGGACAATTCCATGTTACTTTTAATGCTAAGTTTCTCTTCTCCCATCATCAACGTCTCTCTCCTTGCTTTGCTTTAACCGAAATTAATGCGTCTCTCCTTCAGCAAGACAATTACGTTGATTTTCACTGAAGATCAAAAATGGAAGACTTATGTCCAATCTGTAAGGTTGGTGGAAAAATGATTGGGTTTTTCTTTCACTCCAAATGTATTTTACTTTTGATTCAATCTTTTAGCTATATAAGAGTCATTGCGTTCTAAGATTAAATACTACTTTTACATATGAGGTGTTGCTCAAATTCCTATTAATTGTCTGTCTACAGACTTCAAAATCAACTTCAAAATCTAGTCGGAGATAATCTCTTCTGTTCCATATAAAGATATTGCTAGTCTTTCGCTAATCTAACGTTATTTCCATAGAAGGTGCCCAACTGCACGTCAGTTTGCCGTTCTCTTAAGATATCTTCTTATTGAAACGAAGCGAAAAAAAATTCTATTTTTCATAAACAAAGTAAGGACTTCCGATCTATAGAATACCAAAGGACTACTACTTGCAGATGACAAGATGGTTCTCTTTAAATACAATGTCAACAGATTCCTGACATGAACTATCCTCACAATTAACAAAATTTGATCCATTCTAGCAATCATTCTCAACCCTCTCATAAAGTTCTTCAACTGACGATCAATTTATTTCGTTAACGCTTATACTTCGAATGGCTTTTGATATTGATAAATGGTGATGACCTAGTAACAAAGAAGGAAAGAGAATGAAATTAAAAGCAAATTGTTTCATTTCATAATTCACACTTGCTTGTATTCGTGTTTGCTCGTGCAAAATGATAGCAAAAAACATAATGTAAATACGAAATTAAATCCAGCAGAATGACTTTCTTTATATGACATCTATTTTAACGATATTTGCAAAGTTAGAAAAAAACATGAATTTACATAGGTTATGACGAATCGTTAATGAAATAGTGAAACTCAAATTCAGCAGATAAAATAATAATCGAGTAAAAATAAAAAAGGGATAAGAATAGAAGTTTTCAATAATGGACTTACAAAAGTAAGTAAAATGAGTGTGTAATGTGATTGGCTGAAGCAAAATATGTAAACAAAAAATATAATCTTACTGGTTTTGATGCTGTAATAATTAAGTTATTAATATGTATTAGTAACCATTCAATTATTAATACATATTATCAATGGAGACAAATAATAAAAGGACAGATGATCTTGTATATCAAAAGTTGACTTTTTAATTTCAGGAATGTTTTACTTTCTATATGAAAATGACATTTCGTTTTAGTTTTTTAACTGCGTTCATATTCTTTTTTAGTTAATGAAATTATTACTTTAAAGACAATGCATGACAAGGCAAATGACATAGCAGCAGACGCAGAAATAACACTGCGTTATGCAACTGGGCTGAAAGCGAGGCTCATACTAATTGACACAAGAGTGTGTCTCAAGGCATAAAACACAGTATATTTCTGCGTGTAGAGTCTTGATTTTTGAGTCGGACAGAACTACATGTGATTTTTATTTCGTTATTTACTACTGTTGTAGAAGTAGAGGAAGACAAAATATAAGATGATAAACTGAAAAATCTAACAGAAGCTATTTTGGTAATATTGTTGAGGGAAAATTCAACCTAAAACTCGTACCAGAATGTAACACAGCAACCGCTATTGTAGGCTGGTTAGAAAAAGTGGACCTGACTTGCAAACTCCTGGGTGTTCAGAGGGTCGAGCAATTAATCCTCTTACGACTAACTGGAGGGGGCTTTGACATCTATCAGCAACTGTTGAGTGCAAATAATACCAATATGATATGGTTAAAAGATGCGCTGTGCATGGCCTTTGCACTTGACATGTGTGTGTGTATATATGTATATGTACGTATATAGACATAAGTGTGTGTGTGTACTTAAGTTCTTGTATTTGTGTATTATTGTATGTGTTTGTTGACTTTTATTTCTGTATGATTATATTTGTATGTATATGTGCGCGCCTTTGTTGGTCAGACATGTACACATATACATGTATGTATGTATGTATGTATGTATGTATGTATGTATGTATGTATGTATGTGTATGCTTTGACATAATTTTCCTTGTTTTCTCTTCTTGATTGTACATGCATTTGGGTATATTCCTATGTCTGTGTTAACAAGATTGTCTATAAGGTCGATCTGTTATTCTCATCCCCCCCAGAAAGTTTGAAACTAATACCCGGTTTTTATCTGGTTAGTCTATTTTGACACACGCTTGTTGTCTGTTTTCGTTTGCGTTTTTAATTCATTTTTATTATTCCTAATTTGTAGACACAACTTTGTTTAATAACCCCGATACTCTGAATTTAAAGTGGTTATATTGTCCTTCCTATTCCCTCTTTTCTTTTTTTCTATTTCCCCCTTCTATTCTCTCTATTGGCACTCATTCATTTTTTCCTCTTCTTCTTCTTCTTCTTTGATTCTCCTTTTAAAATTTTTTATTTTTCTCTGCTATTTTTTATTATTAATTCAGCCTTTAAATTTGAAATCAGGATGCTTTTTATTGCTCGTTTAAAGTTTCTATTGCTTCATATTTTATTTTCTTATCGTTAATTCTTCTTTATTTTCAATTATTTTTGAAATCTCTCATGAATTTGGAATTTAGTTTTCTAAAGGTTTTTCTCTTATATCGAACTGAAATCTGAATTTTTGTATTTTTGATGTGCTCAACCTTCGTTCTGGTTAAGGATTTTCCATCTTGAATTTTATTAAACAAGAACGTAACCTTGCCGGGGTTTTTTTTTGTTATTGGGGGATTTTTTATGACCCTCCTTTTTTTAAAGTGGTCTGATATATGCCTCTTGTCGGTTACACCAACTTTTATATTCCAACATCATTTACCTTGATGGCATTGAAACCTACCAATTACCTTCCCATTCCGAGAATTCCTATCTTGATATTCTATTTTCACATGATTCTACCGGTATTCTAAGCATTTGCTATACTATATAAATACTTTCCGGATCTACAAGGATTGTACCAAGATTTGATGCGCCACACATTTTTGCTTTATTAGATTTGTGAACAGTTGCCAAGTTCTTTGTTTTTCGGAACCCTAAACTAAAGACGTAAATGGAATTTGTATAATTTTGTTTTTATTTTTATATTATATAACATTTTATTTTTAAACTTATATTGAACATTTTTTCAACATTTTTCTAGTCCCATTTTCTTCACTTTAAGATCATTTTAGTTTTTATATATTTATATATGTATTTTCATATTTCCTTTTTTTTTTTACATCGGCATCACAACTTATCAAGGTCCAGAGACCACTCGAGAATAAGGGTTAAGAGTGTACAGTAGTCAATTGGACAATATAGTAATCGTTAGTAATGGATTTTTTTTTAATTTGAGTAGAACGGCTCATCAAGAACTTGTTTACGTTGGACTTGAAGACAATCAGATTGTAGTCAGCTGGAAAGCAGAAAAACGGAAGACAGTTCCACAGGCGTGCACTTCTCAGAAAGAAGCTTCGTCCATGGACTCTACGTTTAGATTTAGGCACAGATAAAGAGTGGAGGGAATTATTGATAGTGTTTTCAGCTAGACAAGTATTTCTTCTGAAAGTTTGGGAAGGGGGACCATAGATTCAAGCTAAGTCGAGCACTTGCCATGAAAATAACGATACATCAGAGACAAACACGCAACATCTCATCTGTGAGATAGAGGTTGCAGGGAAGAGAAAAGGGCATCTCCTACGAGGCTACGAAGTCTATTTTGAACTCTATCAAGGCAGGAGAAGTCCTTTCCAGCAGCTCCTGCGCAGATGTCGCAACAGTACGCCATCCTTGGACGTACCTGGCTCTTACATTGATGCAGAATTGCATCAGCAGTGAGATATCTTCTGGATCGATAGAAAGATCCCACCATTTTTCCAGCGGCCTTGGCAACAGATTTGATGTACATGTTCCATTTCTGATCAGGAGTAAAGGTCAAGCCCAGAAGCTTGTCAAAACCTCCCCAAGACGAGAGCCATTCATTTCAATTGATGATCAAAGCGTTGATGATGCAAAGATAGCACCTTGGTTTTAGATGCATTAAAAGTAATCAGTCACTTCTTTTCTCATTGTACCACGTGGTCAAGATCAGAAGTGAGTCAGAGACGGAGAGAACTTGGTCGTTTACTGTCTTAGATGTGCTACCATAGATGGTAGTGGCATCAGCATAAATGCCTAGGAATGATGTAAGGATGTGATTTGGAAGATCATTAATGTAGATGAGGAAGAAAGTTGTGTACACGATTCTGTTCAGGATTCTGTTTGCTGTTTGCCAAAACTGGTGGGAACTAAGCCGCTGCTCAGCTACTTTGGACTTGACGGACTGAGCATACAACTCTCTTGCGTTCTTTATTACTTTCTTACAATGGCTGCTATCAGTCCTGAAAGCGGCTTTAGTCTCAGTACATCTATTACGTTGAAAGCAATGGAAAAAGTGATTTCTGTGCACAATTGCATCAGCACATTCTTGAGAGAACGATAGCTGACTGTTAGGTTTTTGCTGGAACTTTTTCGAGGGCATGAAACGGTCTATACCTAAACCATTCCGTCAGGTCTGATACTATAGAGGACATATCCTTTTTAAATATGGAATGCAGAGGTAGATCTGACATAAATGTACAGAAGCTATCCCAGTCAGCCATAGTGTATCGATATACTGTAAGATGGAGAGGTACGTCTGAGGGCTTATTACATTTCATTTTTATCTTAACTGATACAACAGAGTGGTCGGAAGATCCAAGTGGAGATAGAATTGAAACTAAACGTAGTTCAAGGCAAGTTGTGAGAAAAAGGTCTAGGAGACTCGCATACTGGCCGTCAGTGTCGGGCACACAGGTGGGTTCGTGAACAATCTGAGTGAGGTCATAAGAAATGGAAAAATCATGACAGAACCTCCCTTCATCATCGGTCTTGTTTGAGTGAGTTAACCATTCAACATTGTGAACATTGAAGTTTCCACATACGTGAATGTTAGCTGAAGGATAAGCAGATAGGACTTGGTCAATTTTCTCAGATATGCTTTGAAAGATAGTAACTCCGCTGTGGTGGGGGCGATAGATAAATGTAGTAGTGCGAGCAAGTGCAACCCGGAAGCACATATAGTGTAAGTTAGGATCTTTTCTGGAGATGTCTCTACCACATGGAAAGCCATATTTAATATAGGCGCATATTCCATGTCCATGGCAATCTTGGGGGTCAAATTTGGAAGTTAAGTTAGAGTATCCTTTAATTATGAACTCATAATAGTCTGTCCAATGCCAGTTTCGCTTAGAAATAATAGGTCTGGTTTAGTCTCCTGTAATTGGGTTTCAACCTCTGGAAGGTTAGAACATAGACTCCTGATGTTGGAGATGGAGACATGGTAGTGGGGGTCTAGGTTGGAAGTTGGAGATCTGGGTTTAATCGTGTATTTTTTCTTGAAACTTGTCCTGATAGAGTTTTGGGAATTGTGGACTAGGTCGACAGACTTGCTTAGAGCAGAAAGAAACAAAGAATTTTTTTTTTGTAGCACATGATAAGGTAAAGCCGTAACAATTACTCACGAATATGGACTCGGGAGGCCCCACCAGAAGCTACTGCATGATCCAGAATCCATTCACCAAATGGTAATACAGTATCCCCAATACATTGCACCTGCTGATGGGACAGCATGCTTAATCCAAGGTCCGGGTCCCTAACTATCAGACGGATAACGTCAGCCCAGATAAAACGTTTACCTCCAGCACCCTTACTAGTGACATGGCTACAAAGATAGACATAGAACCAGAAAATTTCCGACATCTCTGGCGACTGTTCGCGCAAAATAGTACCAAAGTAGAATACCCTATTTACTGTTTCTATCTTCTCCTTTCTCCATTTTCTCTTCTATCTTCCCTATTTTTTATACTCTCCTTTTATTATTGGCTCTTCTTTAATGATCCTGATTATTTCATAGTGACCTATATGTTTTTTTACTATTACCTGCATATATACTACCCTTCCGATTTACTCTTACATGCTGTACCTACTTTTAATGAATTTTTACCATATTTTCCTTTATTCTCATTTCTTATCTAAATGCTATTCAACTAGTTTTTTCTATATTTGCATTTTGTATAATTCTAGTCCTCCTCTTCTGATGAGAAGCATTTAGCTTCGAAATGTCAGGGTTTAAAGAGTTTTTTCTTAATTTTTCCGTTTACTTTTCCTTGTTGTTCTGATGATATAATAAAGTTATAACTTTTATTCTGCACCTTTCATTTAATATTATTGTTTGCTCCTCTTAATAGTGTTGAGCTTTTCTTATCTTGATAAGTTTTGTTTTGTTAAAGATTTACCTTTAATAACATAATTATAATTGTATTAGAAGGACTATAAATGCGAATTTTAAACTTGAATTCACAACAAATGGGTGATACTGTACCTGGAGAAAGAGCTTGATCCCATAAAGTGATGAATCCCACTAATCTCGATTGTATTCTATAACAAGAGAATAGTGCGCCCTGTTTTGGATTACGGTAAACTGAACGACCGTCTGGAAGCATACACGGCACGTGTCGATGTATGTTCACAAAAACTGAGAGACTGGCGGAGGAAGGAATCTGACATGTCTCTATTGGATTTGGGAAAAACTACCTTCAGATGCATGTGCATCATTTCTCATGGCCGTTTCAAACCGTGATGGTGAAGAGGCAGAGGTACTGCAGAACTAGGATGGTATTTGGGCTTAACGTAAATCTATCAACTATGCAGGCAATCATGGAGGCTGTTCTATCCAAGAATGTAACTGTTCGACAGGCAACATCACCAGCGAAGCAGCATTTTTTTTTCTGTATGGAAAGCAATGATCTGGAGCAACTTCAAGATAGTGAATGAGTGCTTGGATTGAAAGTCCGGGGAGAGTGTGACACTTTGCAATTGATGTGGGGAAATACGATTCCAGATGTTTCAGAGCTTGTGAGACGTCATGCTATTTGCTCCTTGTGCAAGAAACTGGTCGGGTATCTGTCAACATGTGGGTTTCTCCAAGCCACAAAAGGAATTATTAAGTGAAAGGCTAATGCCCTGATCTGAGGATGGGATGACATCACAAAAGATGTCCAACTCAGACAAATGGTCTGAGAGACAATAGCCAGGGTAAAGCAGAGTGATCTTCACAGAGCCTATGATATACAAAGACAAGATATATTCTCTGGCAACTGAAGTGCTTCTGAAACGCAATGATACTTTGCTCAAATATGTGTGTTGGCTGCAACGCATGAGCGACACCGATCAGATTAATTTTGTCGAACTTGATGTGGCACTGAAGGACATCAATCTGGCATTACAATGAAAGTACAAAGTCATACACTTAAGAACAAACTTAGTGTGTATTACTGGCTAGTGGACACACTCACTTGAAAAGCCAACAGCAAAATGTTGTTCTGGTGATGGAAATGATAAACTGCTGATAGAAAAGTATGGACTGTCCATGGATGTTGCTTTGATTCCATCGATCCAGAACTTGCTGGACACCATAACTCAGGTATCACAATAGTAGTGACTGATCTTGTACCACAAGGAGTGATTGAAAACAACTAGTCATATCATATAAGAACATAATAGTAGTTGAAATCCAGGCATCTAACGTCCATTGTATTTCTCACAACAGGTTTGTACAACGATTACCAAAGTAGCTATTGATACATGTGTCAAACGATTAATTAAGCGCCAATTCCTTGGAAACTGGGGTTTAGCAGTAAAACCTAATCGGCAAAGGCTAACGATAGATATAACCCACTATAATGGCAAACACTTCCTAATTGTCTCTGATTGCGGTCCAGCACATTTTATGATTGTTGTCGCAACAGGACTCTTGAAATATCATTCAGCATCTCGAATCAATATTCTTTGAGTATGGGCCACTGCAAGAACTGCTTAATAACAATGACTCTGTATTCAATAGTAGAAAATTCAAGGAGTGCACCTGCAGTTTTGTTCAGGAAGAAGTGTATTGTTACAACGTCATGTCCAAAGATAATACATCATCCTTGACAGCACCTGCCAACAAGATTTACAGATATGAGGTTATGGCAAGGAATACCGACCCAGTTCTCACGTCACTGGCCTCCGCACAAAACAAGTATCATCTGGGTGAACCTGTATGGATCATGTAGTCTTGTTGTTAGTGTACGTCCAAGTTCCTAGAAGGAATGCTAAAAGAGGCGATAAGCTGCCAAGACATTAATGTCAATGACATCCCCCACTATGTGAAGGATGTGTAACCCCAAGCAAAATGCCATCCCATATGGCAGAGCAGATAATGGGACGTCAGATGACACTGGGTATATCACATTGTCTTCCCCACAGACAGCACGAAATGGATAAACCTCAGAACCACCCTTGCGATAAAGCATATGCCATAGATTACCAATACGACCTTGCATTTTCTGTGATCAAGGGAAAGTAAACAAGGCATGATGAGGTGGACGTCAGGATGGTAGATGCAGAAATGGCACTGTGCATGCCTGCCGAAACTGGAAGCGTGACCAATATTCATTCGCATAAACATGTGAATTTCCAACTTTACAGGGTTTTGATTTCTGAGTCAAGCAAATTCTCGCATGTTGTTCGTTTCAATGTTGACTGCCATAGTAGAAGTAGCAGACAATAAAATATAAAAAGTCCAACACAAATCATTTGACAGGTTTCAAAATATCCAAGTTTTGTTCAAAGTATGAAGTGGTCTTGTAATGTTGTTTCTAAAGAGAAATCCATATTTTGATGTGATGTGTGCTAGGAAGTTTTAGGCCAGAGACTATTATGAATCCATATTCTTAGATTGCTTTGAATTTAATCTTTTTTTTTTTTTTTTTTTTTGTAAGGAAACTACAAAAACCGCAATAAGGAATTTCTATTCGACAGTTTAAAAACATCAAATTATTTCCTAAGTCTAAAGTGTGGCGAAGTAAATAACTTTTGAATATAACACACACACACACACACACACACACACACACACACACACACAAATTTGTTTTATACTGTTACTTAAATCGGGAAATTTATATTTTACTGTGATGCATAGTGAAGTTTTAGGTTAGAGATGTTATTGATGTCGAAAGTATATGTATGAATTTATTTTTCCTTGAATTGAGGAACATGGCCAATAAACTGATGAATAACTTGTGTGTGTATGTGCCACACACACACACACACACACACACACACACACACACACACACACACATACACCACACACATTTGTTCAGGTGATTATGTGACAGTGTTAAAATTCACTTTAAAATTAATAGCGGACACAAATAAGAAAGTGTTTAAAATTATTTTCTGTTTAATAATTTTTTTTTTTTAATTAGTCATGATCAGTGGTTTGACTCTTTGAACGATCATAAACTACTCAAACAGGCTTTTATATGCTTATACTCAAATACTGCCAGGTTGCTTTATCGAACGCTTAAAATCACAATGGCTCGCCCTGATTCACTTCCACATTGTGGTCACATGCCTGATGTATTTTAATGCTAACATGCACGTTCTCATGATGGGTGGATGTCAAATCAGAGATGATTATGGTTCTTGGTGCTTTGCATGAAAAACGTTAGTTAATATACCGCATCATGAATTGGGCTAAGCAAAAGATTTTGTTCAAATTAAATGATTTAGAACAGGCATATTAAATATTAATCTTAATCAAAGCTATATAAATACATAAAACTTACCCTTTTTATCTTTCATATATTCATTTCGTTTTCCGGACTGACTGCCAGCTGCTAAGCATCAAATTTCTGTGAATAAACTGTTTCAATGGACAACTTCCAAAGACACCGTCGACTTCAGAAAAATACCTTTTGGCTTATCATTAATGGAAATATTCATGCAGCGTTAAGCATAAATCAAAGTCAAGTAAAGGCCACTTCCTACTCAGTATTCTTAAGACAATGTACAATATAATAATTCATTGATATCCTTTCAAATATTTCTCAACATAAATTATGAACTATGGCGTCTTAACATCAATGAAGCCATTGAAAACTACAAAAGCATTTGATGTAAATCGTTTCAGTCTAAAATTTGTCTTTTGAAGACATTTGTCTCAACAAAGTAAAATCGTATAAAACAGTATTCCAGAATAAGTAAATATAATTCTTCATCCATGAAAATCTATAAAAGAAAATTATGTTAGAATAAATATTTGCCAGCAATTATATTTAAGATGCTTTAAAACATACCCGGTTTTAAAGAAGCTATTGTCTCAGAATAATTCTGCTTGAATCATTCTGGCAACTTTGAAGAATACGCTCTCTTGTCTAGAAGTAAGAAGAAATTCATGTGAAAAATTGAGAACAGCATTTTCTTTTTTTCCGTTGAACTTTTCGAAGTCATCTGACGTCCGATTAACTGCAATCATTGCATGGCCTTCACAACTGCAATTTTCACAAAAGATGCTGCTTCGTTACGAAAAAAGGATGATAGTGTCCACATTATGTTGCAGTGCTTGATGCCATGATGATTGGAATCAATTTGGCTTTGAATTGGGAACTACAAATAAGATTGATGAATAATAGACGCAACAGTAGCATCATGGATTAAATCAGAAGTGCCAGGAGATAAGCCGATCAGGACGTAAGAGGCAACAAGAAGTCAAATTTCACACCAGGAAGCATTTTTTTGGTATATCATGGCACTGAAGACTAGCCAAGATGAAACGGAACGATATTCACTGTGCATAATGGAAAGAGCTAGCAGGTGCAAGCCGAGATTATTGTTAGTGAGGAAGTGTGGATGAAACAGCCCAACCCTCGCTGTACAACCCGCTGGAGAAGAGAGACAGTAACTGAAGTACTCCCAAAAACGAAGTGGCAATTGATGGAGTGCCACGTCACATCTTCAACATATGGAGAGCTTGTTTAGCAGCAAAAGAAGAAGTTGAAGAAGAACCGCTACAATGTTTGCACTGCGAATGAAGATGTCCAGCTTGTAAAATAGAATATTATGCCAATTATTGATCTTAAAGAGCAAGGGTGGAGGTGATTAAATGCCTTTAAAAAATTGGTAGAAAAAAAAAAAGAAAAAATGGCTGCTGCGTTAATTCATATGCTTGCAATCTTATCACCTGATATGCAAATGAAATGCTTCCGGTTTTGAATAAAAAGGCTGATTTTGCAGAGACTCGGCAGTTTGGATTTGGATGATGGAGTATCAAGTTTGACAGCAGAGTTACAAATTTTTGAGTAGCGAATTCTGACAGAAGTGTGTTGGATTTAACTCTGGAAATTGTGACTTGGAAAGTGTAGAACAGTTAACACTTGACTATTTAACCACCATTTCTAAACGAAAAAATATCTTTATATAATTTAAATACTATTATTTGAGCTATAAAATTCTTATCTTTTAAAAGGTAAAATAAAAACAAATATTTCTAATAACAATATTCTTATATAGTGTTGTTTCTATTATTTAAGCTGTTACTATTTTTCTTTTTCTAGGAGATGAAGCCAAGAAAGTTCCTTCCAACAATTATCGATTACACTGGTCAACAACAAATTTGTTGTGTGCATTTTTTCAGCTGATTTTAGGCGAATTCGATGCACTAAATCCAAAAATCACATTGGTTTTAATCAATCAGATCAAGTTTTGAGCTATGACCAAATGTCATTTTTTAAGTTTGTGGTGCATTTTAGAAAAAGTTGGTTTTGATTGGAACTGATTATTTTAATGACAATAAGTATTCAGGTCTGATAGATGGATAGAAAAGGGATCAGTTTGAAAATCTAAAACCTTGAAATTTTCTAAAAATTAGTGCTCAGCAAAGGACTTGTGTGGGAAGAATTGATACTTTGCCAAAAAAAAAAAAAAAGGAACGTCATCAATAACCATCTGGTGGACAGGGACAGAATACTCTTCTCACTGCAGCACATTAAGCTCAGCTTAATCAATCAGTTCATCACGGCTCTGGACAAGGATGATGACTGCTTCAATTACTTGTGCCAAGCTTTTTAAGGATTGGCCATAGAGAAGTTAAAAGATGGAAATTTTGACAGTCCTCAGATCTGGCAGCTCAATGAACGAAGTGGAACTGGAAGTGTGAAAAACATTTTCTCTGGTAGTGAAAAGCCTTTTGGAAAACAATAAAGCCAGAAACTATGCAGAACTTATCAGCAACATGCTTAATGCTTTCAGAAACCTGTGTTGCAGTATAAGTATCCAGATGCGGTACCTATTTTCACATATGGACCGGTTTCTGAAGGACCTGGGTTCAATGAGTGATAAGCAGGGGGAAATATTCCATCAGAACCTGAAAGAGATAGAGACCAGGTATCAGAGTCGCTGGGACAAAGTCATGATGGCTGACTACTGTTGGAATCTGTGTCTCTGAGCATTCCAATTTATATGTATTTACCTTTATCATTGTCCACCATTCACTTAACAGTAATCGATATTTGTATCAGGTCATCAATATATGTTGTTGGCAAAACATTTTTTTTCTCTTAAAAACACATTTAGGATGATATGTGTTGACAAAAATCATCTGATAATACCACAAAAATGTAATCCACTTTGTCACAATATCGGAGTTTTTTTATTCAAATCAACTTATCACAAAAACTTGACCTGATGGAGAAAATGGATGCCATTTCCTGATTCAGCAGTGCAAAAATAATTTAAATCAGTTGCAGAAATCTAGACAACATTTAAAAGTAAAATAAAAAACAAATATTATTAAAACATCAAAAAACAAACGAAAGGAAAAAGTGTATCTTTACCATCTTTATAACAACTTATCCAGAAACAATAAGAAGTTTTCCTATTAAATAAAATATTTTCAGCTAAGAATTTGACTGTCTAGAATTTTGTGTGATAATACATATAGACATGAAGAGAAATATAGTATGATGTAAATTTCAGCATCTTTCCATGTCCAATGGCAGTATACATGTTTGTAAGGAATACTTATTTTTAAACTTGGTATCTTATAGAAAATGTTACCAAATAGTGTCTCTCATATTTAACAAAAGTATAAATTATTTATATCACAATAAAGCACATAGCAAATATAATATTCTATGTTCATTTATTTACAATATATATTTTTATATGCATTCAATGCGAAAAAGAGTCATGTTCGTAAACAGTTTTATTTTGCATTATTTGAATGAAAGTTCTTTTTTTTCATCATTTGGAATTTCCTCCTGGTCTGTTGGAACAAATTCTTTGAAGATATTTGTGAATCACTATGAAACAATGCCAATTGATTCTGTTTCATGAGTTTTATTTTGTTAGATTGATTTTACTGTCATAAGACCTTTTCAAGCAAATCACTTTACTGTTTTGTATTACTCACCATATAATCAAATTTGGAAGGTAGCATCAATGTCAAAATGATTACGAGTTCAATTTACAAGGACAATTTAAGAGAAATATTTGCAGATTGGAAAAAAATAATTTCAGCTTGTTCTTGTGGGTTGCATCTTCTATAATGTAAAGCGCAGTTGTTTGCCAGTATGTGTATGTTTGGGTGCTTAGTTAAAGTGAAAAACTACTAATCAAAAAACCACAAAGTTAACATATTTCGTTACTTGACATTGCGCTGAATTTAAATTTATTTTTAAAAATATTTATTTTTTGAAGGTAAACTGGTTCCGGTTTTGTTAAAGGAGTGAAAGGGGTAGGTTGAGTCTAAGGTGGAGCAAGAGTTGCCTGCTTTCTGAACACACTATCTCTTCTGAATCAGCATTGTCTAAAGACTTTACAGCAAGGGTTGCCTAATTCTTTCTTGGTAAATCTGTAGTAATGTAAGAGTTGCCTAATCTCTAACCTCATCATCCATCTAAACTGGGACTGGTTGAATTAGTCTATTGTTAAGCAATGCTTGCCTACTCCCAAAATGTACCTAATTTTGATATTTTCTAATTTAGAGAGAAATGTTACTATTTCTTAAGGTTCTTACAAACAAGTGCTCTATACAAAAAAAAGCAATGTATTTAAACAATACGTTTGCCGATGATAAATAACTTTAGTGTGTTTTGATAATGTTGTACACAAAAAATGCTACTTGCATTGTTCGGTTGCCATAGTAATAATACAGGGGCAAAAGAGGTCAATACAATACGTAGAGAAAGTGCGTATAAACACAGCATTGCCCGAGATAAAAACTTTTTTAGAATGTTGTCTACAAGAAAAGTTACTTGTGCCGAATAATAATAATAATAATAATAATAATAATAATAATAATAATAATAATAATAATAATACAGTATTATCTTCATATTATTGTATAATGGAGGAAGGGGCAAGCAATCAGGAATTGACTAGGACCATTTGTTCTATCTATCGTTGTTCAAGATTAATGGATTTCATCAACAATAGCTAGCTTATGTTGAAATGGAGGAATTATAAATTAGTAATCAACTGAGACTCTTTGTTCGACTCGGCGTTAAGAATTAAAAAAAATTAAGATTGCAGTATTAATTTTAGTAACTCGTTTATATTAAAAATACTAAATATCATCAGACTCTTGTCTTTATTGACAGCACTTATCTTTTTTGCCCGGTGAAAGTTGAACGACAGCATTATGAATATGCATATGTAACGTAATACAGAGTGACGCCCCCCCAAAAAAAAACGAGCACCAACTCTAATGAGGCCCCGTTTTTTAGTGTTTTGTACGAATGAAATGAAACGTTGGTAATAATATTCAAAACATCACATCAAAACACTAGTGTCTTTGGCCCTTTTCCCCTGTTCTACAGCATATGTTCTAGATGGCATCCATTTATATTTTGTTTTTTTTTTTTTGGTTCACCCTATAGCTTTGGTTCACGTTTTTATTTTTAGCCTTGCAGCAAACATGTCTTCATTGCTCAGACGTTAACGTCCAAGGAAAAAATAAATCGTAAGGTAAATGTTTTGGTTTTGATTCCTGGTGGTGGCACAGAAGTCATTTTTTAAATCTATATATATTAGTCCTCACGCGAAAGAGCAGGACACAAAATGTTTTAAATAGTAATAATAATAGAATAACAATAACAAAGACTTTCGCTGGCGAGGACTACTATTGACCGTAACCAGTTATGCAGTCCTTTTGAAATTTTAATTTCTATTTTTTTCATTATGTAATGAATATTTGTTAATGAAACCTATATGAAATATGTTCCTTATTACATTTTAAAGATTTTCTATTCTGAAAGAAGTTTAAAAAATTTAATCTAAAAAAGTTATTTTAAAGTTTTGGTTAAAAAAAATTAAGATTTTCTCATTATTCAGACCTGTATTACAAATAGGGAGTTGCAAAAATGAGCTGTGGTGTGAGGAGAAATACAAACTGAAACAGAGAGAATATTCAGACCTGTAATAATACAAAGAGGGGGTTGCAAAAATGCGTTGTGGTGTAAGGAGAAATACAAAATGAAATAGAGAGAAGGAGGGTTTTAAAATATAATCTTAAAAAGATAAGATACAAGTTAGAAAAGCGTTTCATCCAAGGCATGAAAATTGTTAAACAAAATGTTTTTACTATAGGCTTTAAAAATAAAGGTACAAGATTCAATTTGAAATTTATTTATCTTCAAAGTGCACTTTTATAAATTTTACAAAGTAAGGTATAAAAATTTAATTTAAATTGAATCAAAAATTACCTTGGATTTATTTTATGTAATGTACATTTTGTTGCAATTTAAAAACATTATCTTTCATCTAGCAATTAATGATATAGCTATAAAATTTTCAATGATTTTTTTTAAAAGTACAACAGAATGTACATTACATAAAATAAATCCAAGGTAATTCTTTGATTCAATTTAAATTAAATTTTTATACCTTACTTTGTAAAATTTATAAAAGTGCACTTTGAAGATAAATAAATTTCAAATTGAATCTTGTACCTTTATTTTTAAAGCCTACAGTAAAAACATTTTGTTTAACAATTTTCATGCCTTGGATGAAATGCTTTTCTAACTTGTATATATATATATATATATATATATATATATATACTAGCATTTCAGCCCGGCCGTGTTTGGAGTTTGGAGGTGTATGTTGAGCAAAAAAAAAAAAAAAAAAAGAAAAAAGCGGTCAATTTTTTTAACTTTGATCCCTCTTATGACCCCTGAATATTTATTGTTTGGGGCTCAAATCAAAGTATTAAGTTAGATCCTTTTCCAAAGAACCTATATCTAAAATTTCAAGTGTTTAGACTTCAAATTGTCGGAGGAGTTTGCTAGGGTTCTCAAAGCTCATATATATATATATATATATGTATATATATATATATATATATATATATATATATATATATATATATATATATATATATATATATATATATATATCCCGAAAAACCTCTAACCTTGATGGAAGGGAGAGTAAAACTTGCTGCTACGGTTTCAAATGATCTCAAATAACAGCAAGGGGAGACTTGATTCCAAATATTTGTTATATGTTATATCTCCTCTCTTTGTTTTCATACATACAATAAATTTATAAATTATAAGGATTATTTGATAATGGAAATATTCCTAATCGTACCCTATTTCAAAAAGAGGGGATGTAAAACATATGAGAAATATTTGGAATCAAGTCTCCCATTACTGTTATTTCAGATAATGTGAAACCATAGCAGCAAGTTTTCGTCTCCTCTCTATGAAGGATAGAGGTTTTGGGGATATATATATATATATATATATATATATATATATATATATATATATATATATATATATATATATATATATATATATGACATACATTTTAATTAACAGAAACATTTTGGTTACATACATATCAACATGTTTCGATGATAGCTTTGTTTTCAATAAACTTCAGCAGGGCGAATTATCAGGATGCATAAAGGACGATTTAGACAAGATATTCTTAAGAAGCTGGAGCAACCAATGACAATTTAACGAGAATTATTTTTTAAAATTGAGAGCATAGTATTGTGTTAGATTTTCTTTTCTTTTTTTTTTTTTGATTTTGATATCTTTCATATTAGCTAATAATTTATTGATTTTTTCTTGCGGCTAGCCAGCTTGATTTCTGTCAATAGAGTAAAATTACCACATTTTTATTGTGGGAGTAAGGGAGGATTCCATTAGGTGCTTCTGATATGCTCTAAGGCACAAGGGAATCCTCAAAGCAGGAAGGAGGCAGAACGAGTACATAGACAGTCATGAAGGCTCACATGTGCTCATTAGCATATATCCCCTACTTTAGATGAATATATACACATGATAACAAACATGGACATGTTTACTGAATTCCTATCCTAACAGTTCTATTCACACACAGATCTACCAACTGAATATACATATGTTATGGCTAACAGACTACTAAAATAGAAAAGATAAAACATAGTAAAAATATACTATATAGTAGCATATATGTGCGTATAACGTATTACGTGTGTACGGATATAGATATATTTCAATGGTTCTTCACAGTCAACAAAATACGCCTGGGAAAAATTGCCTACCTGGGTATGATATGAATATTCACTTTGTTTTTATAGTACTTAACCGCACTGATGAATTGTAATACAAAGAAATAGTACTATGTGGATGACTATATATATATATATATATATATATATATATATATATATATATATATATATATATATATATATATATATATATATATATAAAAATTACAATAAGTTTACCAAGGTAATCAAAATGGTAAACTTAAAATATATTATAAATATTAAAGAGTTAATATTTACAAGTAAAATAAACTCAGCCAGATGTAAAAGCTCAATAAAACCGAAAAGGAAATAGAGCTTATAATATGAACAAATGATTAATAAAACATGTTAAAAGACATCTTGAAAAAGAGTTAAAAACATATTTAATTTTAAAAAAGGAAACACAAGATAAGTGGATAGTCCTTAATCCGCGGAGTTTCGAAGAAATACTCTCTTTCTCATCAGAGGGCAGGAATTAGCAAAATGCAGGATCGGATTTTGCATATAAAAGTATTTAATGAAACTACAAGTAAGTCACAGATCTTACTTGGTTAAAAAAAGGGTGAGGTAAGGGGAACAGGAAGCAAAAGAAAAATGTTAAAAAGATTTCACATGAATGGATAGTCCGGTGAAGGGTAAAAATCCAAGAATGGTAAAATCCAAAACGGTCGAATTTAAAATTTCAATCAAATGGGTAAATTCCAAATGGTCCAAAATAATCCAAAAGGCAGAGTTCCTTGGAGAAAAGCGCAAATGGAATGAATTCCAAATCATTAAAAGAAAAGCACTGGAGAGAATAATTAAAACACGTCTGTCAAGGCTGGATGAATCAAAAAAATTAAGGTTTAAAAAAAAAAAAAAACCCGAAAAGCGGTGAAAGTTTCAATTTGAAAAGCAAGGTCAAACTGACCCAGACAAAATGCGCGAAAATTAGCGTTAATAATTAGGTCAGCTTAGATATGCACGTGAAAGTCCCAGAATTAAATTAAGAAAACTGATCAGAAGAACAAATAAATGGCTTCCAAATCTATATATAGATACATATGGCTTCCAAATCTATATATAGATACATACATATATTTGTATATATATTGTTAATGCTAGAAAGACAAAGTATATATATATATATATATATATATATATATATATATATATATATATTGTTAATACTAGAAAGACAAAGTATATATATATATATATATATTTGTATATATATATATATATATATATATATTGTTAATACTAGAAAGACAAAGTATATATATATATATTTGTATATATATATATATATATATATATATATATATATATATATATTGTTAATGCTAGAAAGACAAAGTATATATATATATATATATATATATATTTGTATATATATATATTGTTAATACTAGAAAGACAAAGTATATATATATATATATTTGTGTATATATATATATATATATATATATATATATTGTTAATGCTAGAAAGACAAAGTATATATATATATATATATATATATATATATATATATATATATATATATATATATATATAAATTTACAAAGAGACAATGATTGACATTATTTGATTATTGCGCATTTTATCAAACTGGGATCACCCGCTTGTAATACGAACAGAAGAAAACGGTGATGGCTAAACATCCGGATATGAGCATTTATTTAAAAAACAGTTTTCGTTATTGAGTTAGCATGCCGTTTTAGGAAAATTTCGACTAGATACATGAACGCACTTTAGAAAAAAAAAATATCAAGATCTACAAAAACAATCTGTCATAAATGTGTGTATACACATTAAATGCCAAAATTCATTGCAAACTTAATCTCTGCATCCGTGACTAATCTTGCACTTTCTACATCAAACAAAAGAAAGTACACACGAAAGGCGTTTCAAAAGTCATGTTTCGTACTGTTTGTTCTTGCCAAATGAATCAGAGAGGATTGCAAACTGCATTGTTATGATGACTAAACTTATGCATTCATAACCCGAAAGTTTCGTTTAGCTATTACAAATATTGATAGAGTGAGAAAATCAATCCCTGTGATGAACATATACCAGAAACAGAGACGTATCATTGAATTGCTGGCAAAAGTGCATTAACAATGTTGATGACAATGTAGAAAAATAAATTTTAGAACACAAAAGGTTGATTGTACCACATCTATCTTTGTAGCTCTTCAATTTTTGGAGTTTAAAGCTGCTTTCAGGACTGGCAGTAACCACTGTAAAAGAGTAATAAAAAATGCAAGAGAGCTATATGCCCAGTCTGTTAAATCCAAGGTAGCTAATCAGCGGCTTGGTTCCCACCAGTTTTGGCAAATAACAAATAGGATCCTGAACAGAAGTGTGCGTTCTATTCCAACCATTATCAATGGACCAGAGGTCATCTCATCAGCGTCAGACAAGGCCAAACTATTTGCAAAGAACTTTGCAGCTAATACTACCCTATGCGATGAAGGCCATCAACTCCCCATATTTCCTGCTATAACACAGAACAAGCTAGGTAACATACAAATATCCATGCATGAGGTTGCCAAGCTAATCAAGAACCTAGATTCCAGTAAAGCAATTGGCCCTGATAGCATCCAAATTATAGTGTTAAAAAAAGCTTCGACCAGAACTCGCTCCCATACTTACGAAACTATTTAAGCGCTGCCTTAAGGAGAAGTGCTTTCCGACTCCCTGGAAGACCTCATCAGTATGCCCTGTATTTAAGAATTCAGTTGATAAGTCATCTCCCTCTCAGTACAGACCAATAAGTCTCCTGTGTGTTATGAGTAAGTTGCCGGAATCCATTTTAAATAAAGAAGTAGTCAACCACCTCAGCAGGAATAACCTTCTTAATGACACATAATATGGTTTCCGCTCTGCAAGATCTACCGCAGATGTGCTGACGGTTATATCCCACAGAATTAGTGAATCTCTTGACAAAGGCTTCCTTTCTAGGGCAATTGCTCTTGACATATCAAAGGCCTTCGATAAGGTATGGCATAAGGGTCTACTTCACAAGATTTCCAGCTACGGTATAACTGGAAATGTTTTCTCAATCATTAAATCATTTCTCTCCGATAGGCTCATAAGAGTAGTGGTCGATGGACAAAAATCGGAGGCCTGCAATATAAATGCTGGAGTCCCTCAGGGGTCAATCCTGGGCCCAACTCTCTTCCTGATCTACATCAATGACCTCCCTAAACACATACTTAAATCATTCGTTGACATCTATGCTGATGACACGACCATCTACGGCAACACATCAAAGGCTGTAAATGACAAAGTTCTCTCTGATTCTCCCTCTTCTGATCTCGAGCGTGTGGTTCAGTGGGGGAAGATGTGGCTGGTTACTTTTAATGCATCCAAAACCAAACTCCTATCCTTACATAATCAACGCTCTGATCCCCATCTGGCATCAATTAGGATGGATGGCTCTTGTCTGGGTGAGGCCCCGTGTTTTGACAAGCTTCTGGGTTTGACCTTTTACTCCTGATCTGAAATGGAACACGTACATCAAGTCTGTTGCCAAGGTCGCTGGAAAGATGGTGGGATCCTTCTACCACTCCAGAAGATATCTCAGTACTGATGCAATTCTCTATCTATATAAAAGCCAAGTCCGTCCAAGGATGGAATACTGTTGCCACATCTGGGCAGGAGCTGCTAAAAACAGCCTATCCTGCCTTGACAGAGTACAAAATAGACTTCATGGCTTAGTGGGGGATGCCCTTTTCTCTACCCTGCAACCTCTCTCCCACAGAAGAGACGTTGCGAGCCTGTCCTTGTTTTATCGTTATTTCCATGGCAGGTGCTCGTCTGAACTCCAATCTCTGGTCCCCCCTCGCCAATGTTTCACGAAAAATACCCGTCTAGCTGAATCCACTGTGAAAAATTTCCCCCACTCTTTATCTGTGCCTAAATCAAAACGTAGATTCCATGAACAAAGCTTCTTTCTTAGAACTGTACGCCTGTGGAACTCTGTTCCGTCTGCCTGCTTCCCTCCGGACTACAACTTGGATGTCTTCAAGTCCAACGTTAACAAATTCCTAATGAACCGCCCCCTTAAGTAAACACTTCATCAAATCTCCACACTAACGTTATGTACTTGCAATAACCCTCATCCCTGAGTGGCTTCCGGGCCTTGATAAGTGGTGATCACTGTGTAAAAAAAAAAGAAAAAAGAAAAAAAGTTTAAAAAATAGGAAACTTTACTTTTGGGACGATCCTTGGATGAGAAAGTACGCTTCGGACGCCCATGCACAGCCATCGTTCATCATTTGGCAAAGTGCAATAAGAATACTGGCGACTATGTAGAAAAATAAATTCTGTGCTTATGACACTGACTCTTTTCATGTTCAAACAGTCTTGTTTTGATATGTCTCCAATCAAATCATTTTTCTCCGGAGCATACTGTAATGCTATCAAAAGGTAGCTCGTTCTAATGGTATCACGCTTGTCTTCGTAGTTCTTATATATATATATATATATATATATATATATATATATATATATATATATATATATATATATATATATATTATTTTTTTAGTTAAAATGTAGGAAGTTTAACTTCTAAAACAACTCTGGTAAATAAGACTAACCTGAATCAGTGTTGAAATGGCAATCTCATACAGTGGCAATAATCAAAGTCTGGTAATACTATAAGATGCTGCTGGGGTTCTGGGTTGACAGAAATGATGTTTTGTTTCCTAAACCATGTTGGACACCGAGTCATGATCCGATTCATCCTTATTTTTGAAAGCAACTTTGTTGTATAAACAACACGTATTTCATGTTATTGTCAGGACTTATTAAAATTAATTCTACTTCATATCATTTTTATTTTATTTTCCTTTTTTTTTAAGAAGTGATCAATTTAGTTTATAAATAGCTTCATATGCGAAACTAGTTATGCAGCCTTTTTAAACTGAAACCACAATAATAATTAAAAACATTTATGTTGCCAGCAAATATTAGATGATGTGAGAAGGTAGATAAGTCCCTTCGTCGATTGCTCTAAAAACAATAATCATAAAAAGAGTTTTTAAAAAATATTTGGATCGGAATTGCCCCCAAAACTTAGCCTGTTATTCTTTGAGTGATGCTGCACCCCACCAACTAAAATCATTCTACTGTTTTGTTGAAGCAAACTTGTCGATGGATCCATTAACCAACTGAATTACAACAATGAACAAAACATATACATTTTACAGCTACAACCTTTTACATATATGGTGAGGAAACCGAGAAGGGTGCATATGCATCATATTCATTATAGTATCAAATAATTATCTGAACAATTTCCATGGAAACTAGATTTGTAACTGCGGCATAATTTATAAAACAAGCGAGTTTCCATAGAAAGTAGGATTTCCTTAGTTATCCAGATAACATTGTGGCTTTAATCCTATTTTTAAGAATAATACATAGAAAAATTATTTTATTTGCAAGTACATTCGATTCTTTAAAATTATAGTTCCTTTCAAGAATTATTTATATGTATCATTGTTTAAAACTCCCCCAACAAAATTAAAAATTAAATGCAAAACTCATCGTCTCTCTATAGGAAGGTTGACGCAAAGATGTTTGTCCTCAGTTATGAAATAATATGAAGGTTTAAATGTTCATTTTTATTTATATATTTTTATTCTTTTCAAATAAATTTAGATTTTTAATTACTATTCAAATCTAAAGCTGTGTTTGACACAAAATATTTGCTTACTGTTCGAATCAAACGCTGATCTTTTTAAAAAATAATACATAGAAAAATTATTTTGTTTACAACTACATCTGATTTTATAAGATATTACATTTATTTCAGTGTTTTTGTGTGGACATTATTACCTAAAATTCTCCTTCTCCCAAACGAAAAATCACAAACCTCCTTGCCTCTATGTATGTACATTGCTGGGAAGATTATCTTTCATAGTTATGAAATAAATACAAACATTAAATGTTAACTATTATTTATAAATGTAATAATTAAAGCACACTATAATTAATACTTATGGACACATAAAAAAATTTTCTATTGATTCTATTTTTACAATATTTTCAGGGTCAATGTGAAATTTTATGCTCTTTCCAATAAACCTAATATAATATTTTAGACAAACGTTTTCTTTTTAAATTCACGCCCCCCCCCATTTTCAAGTGTCTATTAAAAAGTAAATAATTAATTTACGCACCAAAGTTTTATATATCACAAATTGAAGAGAAAAGGCCAATAAATAAAATTTAAAACAAAAAGTAGTGTTTTTTAGAAATTTACCTTTAAAGTTCGAAGTTTAAAACCTTTTTTTATAAACCACGTTGTTTGTTTTTCTTTTGTTTTTTTTATGAAACCTTGGTGCTTGCTCGTTTAATTGAAAAAAATTAGAGCTTGAATTACATTTTTCGAGTAGTTATAAGCTTGGAAAGACAGGGGGTCGAATAATTCACGCCTCTCATTTTGAAATGTCTATTAAAAAGTAAATAATTTACTCATCAAAGTGTTATATATCACAAATTGAAGAGAAAAGGTCAATAAATAATATATTCAAATTAAAACAAAAAAGTAGTGTTTTTTAGAAATTTACCTGTAAAGTCCGAAGTTTAAAACCTTTTTAAAAAAAACCACGTTGTTTGTTTGTTTGTTTTTTTGCTTTTTTTATGAAACCTTGGTCCTTGCTCCTTAAATTGAAAACAAAATTAGAGCTTGAATTACATTTTTCGAGGAGTTATAAGCTTGGAAAGTCGGGGTGGAATTATTCACTATTTTTCACGAAATTTCTGACACACCTACTGAATCGTGTTATTTGTTACTGTTCTCAATCTCTTCATTCATTTTTTTACAGGCTTTTCGACAGCATGGACAAATTTCAAATCCACATGATTTTCTTGTTCCAGTTCACATTAGGCCGAAAAGCTGCCAAGGCAGTTCATGATATAATGATGCGTTTGGCCCAGGTACCACTAACGAACGTGTGGCACAACGGTAGTTCAAGAAATTTCACAATGGTGACAAAAACCTCGAAGATTAAGACGGTCACAGCCAGCCGACTGTGGTTGATAACAAACATTTGAAAGCCTTAATTGAAGCCGATCCGTGCTAAATCACATGAGAACTTGCTGTTGAACTCGAAGTCGATCACTCAACAGTCGTTCACCATTTAAAGCAAATAGAGAAATCAAAAATTTGGATAAATGGGTGCCATATGAATTGAATGATAATAAAAAATCGCCATTTTGAGGTATCTTCTATACTCTTTTTGCACAACCAAAACGATCCATTTCTCAAATGGATTGTAACGTGTGATGAGAGGTGGATCCTCTATGAATACCGGTGATGTTCGGCACAGTGGTTGGATGCCGGAGAAGCTCCACAACACTTTCCTTTGCACTAAAACAAGGTATGGCGACTGTTTGGTGGTCTGTAGCTGGTCTCATCCATAACAGCTTCTTGAATCCAGGCAAAACGATTATGGCGGAGAAGTACTACCTGCTAACAAATTGATGAAATGACAGAAG
The DNA here is from genome assembly GCF_053919585.1 of Euprymna scolopes. Lineage (NCBI taxonomy): Eukaryota > Metazoa > Mollusca > Cephalopoda > Sepiida > Sepiolidae > Euprymna > Euprymna scolopes. The sequence goes on along the minus strand of NC_136498.1, from coordinate 85,422,870 downwards.
CTCTATCATATGTGTCTGAGATTGGCCAGCATGAAGGGACCAATTCTCCTCCATGACAACGCTCGCCCGAATGTTGCTCAACTGACCCTGGAGAAGCTGAACGAATTGGGCTATGAGACTTTACCTCATCCGCCATATTCACCAAACCTCTCGCCCACCGATTATCACTTTTTCAAGCATCTTGACAACTTCCTATCCTAAAAATGTTTCAAAAGCCGAGATGATGCCGAATCGGCCTTCAATGAATTCAACGCTTCTAGAAGTCCGGATTTCTATGCTAATGGGATAAATAAATGTGTTTCTCGTTGGCAAAAATGTGTCGATTCTAATGACGTTTCTTATTTTGATCAATAAAGTTTATTATGAAAGAAGTTATGATCTTTTGAAGTTGAACGTCAAAAAACATTTTTTTCACACCAATCTAATAAGTTACAGTGAATATAATAGTAATATAATAATAATAATGATTAAAATGGACATTAAAATATTATAGGCATATTACCATTAATTAAAACATATATAAACTTATAATACCAAGGTCATTCACAAAATTAAATTAAATTATAAATTAATTAATAATTTTGGACTCGCTATAACAATTGAACCTAATAAGAAAACCTTTAACTTCTTAGATATTTCATTGAATCTTTATTCGGAAAAACTACAACCCTTATCATTACACTTTTATACATTGATAAGTTCTCCAATCACTACCATTCAATCATTAAATCCATAATACCATCGATCTTTAATAGAATTTATCTGTAGATAAGAAAACATTCGATCAAAACTCCATGTTCTACAACAATGCCCTGAGGAAAAACAATTTTTAAACTTCCAAAGATTTTTACAATTTCAAAAACTTCCAAACGTTTTTTTTACATTCCCCCCAAAAAACTTACAATGAAGTTCCTTTAAAAATGTTAATCCCGATATATATAATAAATGAGGTGCAGTTTTTCCCTCTGGACCAAACTACATTAAGTTTGCAACCACACATGGCATATGCGCATTTATGTCTAGCCTATTATGTAACTTTAGAACGACATCACATACACATCTAGTTGTGGGATAAAAATGTTACGTTATTTTCACGGAGTGTCACGATCACAATCTCAACATCTACAGAGGAAGTAGTTCATTTTTTCTCCCTACCTATTCTGTACTACCACCACTCTCACTAGACACCGGCGCCATCTCCACATATTCCTACTCTGCTGGCTTTGCGCCACTCTTATTTGATTAATATCCTCATATAGATACAATAACATTTACACTTTCCTATTACTAATTAATAATTTCTCCCTTCCCGAAATCCGGCACTGCTGATTGGGTGCTACGTAGACATTCTTCTATTCTGATATTTGCATCTTCCATCATTAAACAAACGGTTTTACATTACAAATTGTGCCTCCATTTATTTACATATCCATTCATTTTTATTTATTTTTTAAAAAATTATCTACATTAGCTTTCCATTTCAGGACTTTTCCTATATTATATTAAACCATTGCTTCTGTCATTACTGGCTTTCCCCTCTCTCTCACTCTCTCCCACTCTCTACCAATTCGTTTATCAACTGCACTCTGCAAAGCTAGTTCCGTTAGCCCAGTCGCTTAGATGCTTGCTCGTTTCGCGTTATCCTTACTCCCTTCACCACTACTTTCCAAAACAGAGAGTGGTAAGAACAGATAGAGGGAGAGGAGCGGCCACTACAAACAACACGTATTTGTGCGTACATTACTTTATAAACGCTAACATTTCGATTGTAATATTAATTCAGTACTGAATACTTATGTATAACAAAGATAGAGAGAATGTATGAGAGAGAGAGAGAGAGAGAGAGTATAATAGTTTGTTTGAACTAATTTCAGCGATACACACGTTTTAAAAACGTTTCTTCCGAAACAAGAAATTCCTAAGTTAACGGCGACCCAGTCGGCAAAACCGTTATCTCATTTTTTTTTACACTGACTTTTCATCTAAGCGTTACACGTTTGAGTCTGCTTTGTTTTCTGTGGGTAGTAGGTGCTATTTTAATTTTTGTTACATGGTTGCTTCAATTTCCCTTTTTTTTTTCGTAGGACTCGCATAGGTAATAACTATTATTATCTGTTTTGTTATTATTTTGTGCATACTTTAAGCATTGTTAAACGCTTGTGAAGAATGGAGCATACAATCCCGTGACGTCAGACTTGTATTAACTATACGAAGTAGAGACCAACAAAAGTGATTTAATGACTTTTGTAACCTTTGTTTATCTTCTTCAAACTGTAATTAATAATTAATCTTTATTATAATTGTGTTGTTTTAAGATTTACACAGTTTAAGGATTTATAAACATTTGTTAAGTTAATATGAGATACGATTTTACAAAATATGTACGGCTGTTCATTTGGTTAATTACTTTGGTTAATTACCGGTTACTTATTTGGTAAAAAGAAACAAATTAGATATGACAGTGGAAATTCAACTGATAATAGTATATATTAATTAGGAAAAAAACGTTATTAAAAAAACATGATGATATTAAATTTATGTCAATTTTTTAATTGCAACTTCAAGGTAAGTTATTGTTCGTACGTGTATTTAAACTTTTAAAAAGTAGACATTTTTTTTACTTGCTGGAACTTTTATGTTTCATAATAAATAGAAATTTCGATCAATTTAAATATATTTTGTTCAAATTTAGAAAAAATAAAAATAGGCGGGGGCGCACTAAAAATAGTTCATTTCATATATTTTACGGAAACTGCATTTTATATGTAATTTCATTCTAAAATGGAAAAGTATCGAATATTTCACGAAAATCTGACCATGAGTTGATTTTTGCTAGATTTATTAAACACGGATATGTTTTCACGTTCGAAATGCTTACTAAAGGGAACGTTATTTTAAAGCGCCAATTATGTAAACACGATTTTCGGCTTGCAATTTCCTTATTTTCGTAAAATGGAAATTAAAAAAAAAATTATTACTGGTTTATTTTGCCCTTCTTCTTTTAAATGGTACAAAAGTTATACTGATAATATTAAATTATAATAAAGTTACATCGTGTTACATATAGGGGTAATTCTGTGGTGAATTTTGGAGGTGCCTAGCGTACTTTAAACACTTATTATTTATTGTTTTTAACGCAAATAAGTCACTAAGCTTAATAAACTGTTTTCACATCATTTCCCTCAAATTTATTTTCTTAAAGGCACATATATTTACAAATGTCTGTAAAAAGATTTTCTTTTACACTTATATAAAATTTCTGCTTCACAATTTTTACTGTTCATTATTTTAAGAAGATAATGTTCTTTTTATATTGTTTCTTTTTTTTACCGTTTACATTTTTACATCGTATCGTACAGGTGAGTACAGGAATTAAGTTCATTTTAAGTAATAGATGGTTCGAGAGTTTTTCGCCACCTAAATTCCAGTATTGCTAACAAAACTACCATACCTTCAACCATAGGTTAGGGTTGGGAAACGACAACAACAACAGTCATATATTCATTTTTTCGCGGGGAAGGGGCGGACTACCACTGGGCAACGCCGTTAACGGGTCCTGCTAGTTATAAAATATTAATAAAGTAGGACGAATTAAGTATTACAAAGAAGTAAGAGAAGAGTAAGTCAGGGAAAAATAAGAAAGTTAAAAAGTAAACCAACTCAAATTCTTGAAAGGTAATCCATTGGTAATTAAATGTACTCAAAGATACAATGAGACGGAAGTTAATATCCAGTGTATTCGCATGCAAAACAGTCTAAAGGAAAGCTTTCAATGTTTGTAATGAGTCTGGAATGGTACCAAAGAAGTAATCCGAAGAAATAATCCAGATCTGAGCTCCCAACTAGGGTAATTCACACGGAAGAAACGTGTATCAGGATTCTTCCGATCACACACACACACACACACACGCACACACACACACACACACACATATATATATATATATATATATATATATATATATATATATATATATATATATATACATATATATATATATATTGTTAAACAGCACAGCATTTTCTTGTTTGACAATTTTCTGTTTTATTTTTTCCAGTTTTCGAATAATCCTTCTCGTGTTATATGTAAAATGGTGTAAAAGTGTTCCGTAGTCTGCGAGCGCTTTCGGCGTTTCCGCCATCTTCAGGCTGGTTATATAAAAAGTCGTTTTAAAATTACGTCGAATGATAAGGTCGTGTTTTAAAATTACATCGTACTATAAGATCGTTTTTGGCTTATGTGGGCTATTTATATACAAATTTATTGGACAGTTCTTTTTGTTTTTTTTTTTAGTTTTTTTTATATATATACATTTACAGAGGCATTTTAAAATATTTTTGCTGGCTTTATAATTTATATTGTTTATTTTGGGTTGTCTCACTTTTATATACAATGCCTCCAACACCTTCAGTCTCTTAACGTTAGAGTCTGTTTGTAAAATTTTGGTATTTTCTACCATGATGTTTCTAAATTGAGAATGCTGGCAGCCATGTTTTTTTTAAATGTTGCGCGATAGAGCTAGTATCGGAAAGATGAAGCGTTAGTCTACGGGACAACGTGTTGGTAGTATGACCAATGTAAGAGGAACAGTTAGAGATACCCTCTCCTATTGGGCAATTAAATTGATAAATTACATTGTTCTTTTCCAACACTTTGTCTGCTTGCGAAATATTGTTATTAATTACGAGATTAGTCGTTTTCCGTTTTTTATAATAGATAATTAACTTCAACACTCTACCGCTGCTGGGAGATACGTATCGTCGAATTATGTCTTTTAAGACCCTTTCGTCTATGTGATAGTTTTTATGTAACTGGTTACAGTAAAATATATTTATGGGTGACGGATTATTATCGCTTTCCCTACCAGCAACATGACTTAAATTGTTAATAAACAATTTAATTTCTTTATCCTCTAGAAAGTTTGGAAAATGATTATCTATCAGTACCTGTTTTATGTTTCTTAATTCACTGTAGAAGATTGTTTTACTAGACGAAATCATTTTTGCCCATTGGATAAGGTTTTTATTATTGCTACCTTATAACGAAATGGGCATTCACTTCTATAATTTAGGATACATGAATTAAGAGATGTGAGCTTTTTAAACACTGAAGTAATAAATTCATCATTGTTGGAATCAATATAGACGTCTAAAAATGGGATCTTGTTATTTATGTTGAGCTCATAAGTAAAGTTAAGGACGGAGCTAGTTTGAAATGTACATCTTAAATCCTCTATCTCTTTGATATTATCGGCAAGTATAAATGCATCATCAATCAAACAATATAAATTATGAATCCAGCAAAAATATTTTAAAATGCCTCTGTTAATGTATAAAAAAACAAAAAAAAGACTGTCCAATAAATTTGTATATAAATAGCCCACATAAGCCAAAAACGATCTTATAGTACGATGTAATTTTAAAACACGACCTTATAATTCGACGTAATTTTAAAACGACTTTTTATATAACCAGCCTGAAGATGGCGGAAACGCCGAAAGCGCTCGCAGACTACGGTACACTTTTACACCATTTTACATATAACACAAGAAGGATTATTCGAAAACTGGAAAAAATAAAACGGAAAATTGTCAAACAAGAAAATGCTGTGCTGTTTAACAATATATGCTTAAAGGAGAATATGCTGTCTAAATATACACAATATATATATATATGTATATATACACACACGTATATATATATATATATATATATATATATATATATATATATATATATATATGGAATAGTTTCACTCATGCTTCTAAAGCTATCTTGATGATAATGAATGGGTGATGGTTAAGGCAAACTATAAATAACATTTTTTTATTATTATTCAATATTTCAAAAACACGGTGCATTCATCAGGAATGATTATTGGATGTGATGGCAAAAACATCTTCTAGTGTACACTCGTATCATTATGCTTTAAATTGGACAATCAAATATGTTTTCCTTGGAAGCGGCTTGTTGTTTAAATGTTCTTAAAGGCTCATTAAGAATATGGTGTGATTATATTATTATGTATATACGTGTGCATATAAAACATAAGTTTCTCATTATATATATATATATATATATATATAATTTTCGAATGTGAAAGATGATATAATTATTTTCACAGTCTAGAAACGTCGCAGCTCACACAAGCCATGCCAATCAACAAACCAGAAGTCCAAGACTAGAGTTTAACTTTTTTAGGCTCATCAGTTCATCAGTTGAGCACATTTGAATTGGGGATTTGAAAATTCTATTACTAATTGCTTACTAGATTAGTCTGTTGGTTAACATCATCCTACTGAGAGTAAAATTCCTACTTGTGAGATATTAGCTTGGGTTTTCGTTGGTTGGATGACCACACCCTTTGTTTGAAATGAAGTAGGTTCATTCCATAACTGGATTTCACTGCGGTTTGCTTGATCTGTGTTAGTTAACAGACTTTCTTGCATGTGATATCGTTACTCAAGTGTCAGAGTACTCGTCGTGCATGCAAGAGATTCGGGATTTGAATCCCGAATTTGAAGGTGTTCAACGGATGAGCTCAAATGAGGGTGAAACTGGAGTCTTAGGCTTCTGGTTTATTGACTGTCATGGTTCTTGTGAGCTGTGAAGTTTCTAGGCTGTAAAAATAATTATATATAAAAGTGAGGATGCGTGTGTGAGGACACTTCTTAACCTATATACTCAATGAACTTTTCATACACAGACTTGAAATTTGGTATATAGGGTATTCAGACATGTGTAACAATTTCTAATCAGTTTTTATCCGGAAAAAAGGGCTGCTTCGGGATCATAATTGAAAAATTGGTGCGTGTGGATCCTTGGATTTTTATCTGTTTGTCAACTGTTTCACGAATGTGCATGTGTGAATCGCTGATATGACAGATTACTTATGCTAAAAATGAATAGGTTTCAAAACACTTTTAAACATCAAGCAGGCCTAGTCGTTGTCTTACTTGACTCACTGTCTTTAGGTTTTGGTTTCAATCTCAGCTTTAGTATTTTTTATTTGTTGTTGTCGTTATTATTATTATTATTATTATTATTATTAATAATAATAATAATAATAATAATAATAATAATGATAATAATGATAATCTGCTGCTGCTACTGATGATGATGTTTATTTTTCCGAATAGAATATAGTTTGATTTTTTTCTAGCAGAGACCAAAATCATTAGGATTTTATGATTTGACTAAATATGAAATCAGAAATATATAAAACAACAACAAAAAAAATAGTGTTAAGGTTGTGTAGTTATTGAAGGCGTGTAGCTTGTCGGTCTGACATTTCAGGTTAGAGTTCTTTCAAGGCCACGGCATTCCTTTTACTAGTACGGATTCATCCATCTCCTTCAAGTTATGGATTAAATAGTGTGGTATTTTTACCTTCTTCTGTGAAGATTGCTTTGTTTTATGAGATTTTTAAAACTTAAATACAAGTTAATCTAAGCAGAAAAAAGAACTTTAAAATTATTCTCATTACAGATTGTTTGAAAATAAAACATAATAAAAATATGGGTCGTAAATATTTCAATAATTATTAGAGACGGAAATTAAACACTTGCAAAGATCGATTGTCATCTGAATCGAAATCCATTATAATGATTCTTAAATCGAACGAAGGAAAATAAAACTATAATTAACCTTGTTTTATCTATTTACACATTTCTATTCAGTTCAATACTAATCAAAATAATTAGTCACAACACTTGAAATAAAATATGAAATAAACTAATTCTTAAGTTTTGTAATATTATTTGATCACCTCATCTTAGTTTCTGAAAGGTATCTAGTTCTAGAGATGTTATTCTTTTAAACCCGTCTCATTTAATTGATATCAAGATCGACACGTACTACCATCAAAACCTCTAGTTCGAGAAATAGCAGCGTTTAACGTTACAGTTTCAGTCATTGATAAAATAATAAACATTGTGTATTTACATACTATGCCAAAAAAGTGACAAATTAGAAGCCCATAACAAACTATTTCTGAAGTAGTTTCTCGTTTGCTCCTATGTTATATCGATAGTGAGCACAACCAATGTTTACTGCCTTGAATTTCTTAGCTTATTTTTTTATTTCCTTAATTTAACAAGAATCGTAATCGTCAGCAAAACTTTCTCCTCTAATTGGTTAGCTTGGAGTGCATAAAGTTTCGAATCTACAAACCAACATTTACTCTGAAAACTTTCTATGAAGATAAAAACACTATTTTCTAATTAAATATCAATTTTCTTTTTTTTTTAACAACTTAAATTTCCTTTCAAGCCTTAAAAACTGTCGTCTAAATGTTACAAATAACATCGGCGATCATTAATCCCATTAGTTAACTGATCTGGTTTATGGGAAGTAAAATCATCCAAGAGATTTCCTTCCATCACTTTTTTGATGACGTCAGCAGCTACATTATTTACAATATTAGATGTTGATTGTATTCGAATGAAAATACGAAACGATAAAATAATAATTGATGGAAAGGAATTTTGTGTTAGTATTCTCATCTTCAGTGTTATTATCACAAACGTTTCAGCCCCTGTACCCTTTTAACTTTTTCAGGTGTATCTTGTCGAACTTGGGAATTTGTACAGAAGTTTGAATAGAAACTTGTATTAAATTTAGAGAAGTATTCTCACGTTCCATCACCATGACAGTGTAGGAGTCTTAAATAATTCACAATTGTATTCTTAGTATCGTTTGCACTCAAGATTAAACACAGAAGAACGGTGGAGAATAAGATGACTAAAAAAAGCAGCACGTATGTTGGGCGACAATGACGTAGTAAGCAGGCCTAATATATAATTTTTTTTTTTTTACATAGGCATCACCACATTATCAAGGCCAAGAGGCCACTCAAGGATAAGGGTTAAAGAATGTACAGTAGAAATTGGACAATATAGTAATCATTAGTGATGAAAATTTGGTAAATTTGATAACTTATATGGAACGGCTCATCAAGAACTTATTTATGTTAGACTTGAACACAACCATATTGTAGTCAGCCGGAAAGCAGGAAAACGGAAGACAATTCCACAGGCGTGTAGTTCTAAGAAAGAAGCTTTGTTCATGGAATCTACGTTTAGGTTTAGGCACAGATAAAGAGTGGGGGAAATTATTGATAGTGTTTACAGCTAGACGAGTGTTTCTTGTGAAAGTTTGGCGAGGGGGGGACCATAGATTGAAGCTCAGTCGAACACTTTCCATGAAAATAACGATACATCAGATGTGGCACTATTTTTTTGTGCCACTGTTTCAAACACACTCTGCGGCATGACCGAGTGGTTATTTGGCCATGTGCATAGAGATACAAAGAAACGCCTTCCAATAATTCCCTTTCCTAGAGCTCTCTCTCTTTCCTGCACGACCACCATGAAGTGAAGACGCATATTCTGTCTCTCCGTAGGTGGGGGGAGCACCCCCTCCCTCAATACTAGTTAGCTTAGTTAGCTTTGAAAAGCCTATTGTCAAGTTTTTAATTGTTAAAGTTTTTGTAATATATATTTTGTAAAAGAAACTAGTTAGTTATACCTTATATATGTTGCAATTGTGTCGCGTGTCGTTTTTCTTGTGTTTGCCATAAATGCCTTCATAAATGCCATGAATCCCTTCATGAATGCCTTCATTGAAACAACGAAACGGTCCGGAAAATGAAGATTCCCACTAGAATGCCAGCAGGGTGAAGAGATCATCTTGAGAAAAGAAAGGAGCCACACCCAGATCCAACATCTCAGGTATGATTTTCTTCTTGCTACACAGACCCTAATGACTGGCCCATCTTCATATCTTCTCGAGACCGCTTTAAGACATTTACTATAACACGTCTGTCAGTCACACCTCAGAGTTGGTTCGTTTTTGTCGCCGCTTAAAGAACCAAATCCGTTGCCACTCTGTTCTACAGCACTAACGCTGCCTAATTGCAGTTAAGATTTTCTAAGAAAACTTCATTCCGCCAGTCAACCACAAGCACTCCCATTCCGTGGTGTTTTTAAAGATTGTGTTAATAAACGTTGTTATTGTTTATAACAAGCACTTTCCGACATTGTCTTTTGTGTGCTTGGCAACTTTTCTTCCCTCCAGCAACAACCCAACCTTCGTCGACTGTACCGCACTCATCTCTTCTTTCTACGGATCTTAAAGCAACGTGGGCGTGGAAGGAAACAGAGAAAGACCAGTCGAAATATGTGGTGATCACGAAACCATCGGCCAACTCGGGTTCGTGAAGATATCGTACCACAACAAACTCGCAACGTCTCTTCTGTGAGATAGAGGTTGCAGGGAAGAGAAAAGGACATCTCCTATGAGGCTACGAAGTCTATTTGTAACTCTATCAAGGATGGACAAGTCCTTTCTAGCAGCTCCTGCCCAGATGTGGCAAAAGTATTCCATCCTTGAACGTACCTGGCTCTTATATAGATAGAGAATTGCATCAGCAGTGAGATATCTACCGAATCGATAGAAAGATCCCACCATTTTTCCAGCGGCCTTGGCAACAGATTTGATGTACATGTTCCATTTAAGATCAGGAGTAATGGTCAAGCCCAGAAGCTTGTCAAAACTTGAGGCCTCCTGAAGACGAGAGCCATTCATTTCAATCCAGATGTGGATCAGAATGTTGATGATATAAAGAGAGAAGCTTGGTTTTAGATGCATTAAAAGTAACCAGCCACTCCTTTCCCCATTGTACTACGTGCTCAAGATTAGAGGAGAGAGAATTGGAGACAACTTGGTCGTTTACTGTCTTAGATGTGCTACCATAAATGGTAGTGTCGTCAGCATAAATGTCTACAAATGATGTAAGGATTTAATTTGGAAGATCATTAATGTAGATCAGGAAAAGAGTTGGGCCCAGGATAGACCTCTGAGGTACACCGACATTAATACTGTGAGCTTCTGATTTTTGCCCCTCAACTACTACTCTTATGAACCTATCAGAAAGAAATGATTTAATAATTTAGAAGACACTTCCAGCTATACCATAGCTAGAGATCTTATGAAGTAAACCTTTATGCCATACCCTATCAAAAGCCTTGGATATGTCAAGAGCAATTGCCCTAGAAAGGTTGCCTCCGTCGAGAGATTTGCTACTCCTATGAGATATAACTGTAAGCACATCTGCTGTAGATCTAGCAGAACGGAAACCATATTGAGTGTCACTAAGAAGGTTATTTTTGTTGAGATGGTTGATTACTTCTGCATTTAACACAGATTTCAGCAACTTACTCATGACGCACAGGAGACTTATTGGCCTGTACTGAGAGGGGGATGAGCGATCACCTGAATTCTTAAATACAGGGCATACTGATGAAATTTTCCAGGGAGATGGGAAACTATTCTCCTTAAGACAACGTTTAAACAGTTTTGTAAGTATGGGCGCTAGTTCAGGTTGAAGTTTTTTGAGTACTATAATTGGAATACCGTCAGGGCCAGTTGCTTTACTGGAATCAAGGTTTTTGATTAGCTTGGCAACATCACGTACAGATATACGTATATCACATAGCGTGTTTTCTGATACAGGAGGAAATATTTAAGGTAAGCAGCCTTGGTCGCAAAGGGTAGAATTAGCTGCAAAGTTCTTGACAAAGAGTTTGGCTTTGTCTGATGCTGACGAGATTACCCCAGGTCCATTGATGATAGTTGGGATAGAGCACACGCTTCTGTTCAGGATTCTGTTTGCTATTTACCAAAACTGGTGGGAACCAAGCCGCTGCTCAGCTACTTTGGACTTAACGGATTGAGCATACAACTCTCTTGCGTTCTTTATTACTTTCTTACAATGATTGCTGGCAGTTCTGAAAGCGGCTTTAGTTTCCATACATCTATTACGTTGGAAGCAGTGGAAAAAGTGATTTCTGTGCGCAATGGCAGCAGCACATTTTGGAGAGAACCATGGCTGGCTGTTAGGTTTTTGCTGAAACTTTTTCGAGGGTATGAAACGGTCTATACCTACAATTAACCATTCCGTCAGGTCTGATAATTTAATACAATATGAGAACCATTAATTATAAGTAAAAGAGAAGGTCACTATTGAATATGTTTATATGTATAGTAGTCTGTAGTAATAAGTAGTGATCTATAATGATAAATAGTAGGACTGTACATTTACAAACAAAAATAGGTTGAAGGTTCCGAAAACTTACACTAGAATCGTCTGTAAAGACTTGTGATGGAACAGATCAAGTACTAATAAACTAATTAGTTTTGGGTGACTTCTGGAGATTCAGTGAGGGGTGATACCAAGAATACAACTGCAAATTACTTAAAACTTCTACAGGGTCATGGCTGGGTTCCGTTTTAAATTCCATACAGACTAACGAGTTTGACAGAAAGATTCCAGAATTTGACAAGATACACATGAAAAAGGTTAAAGATTACATCCACCAAAACGCCGAGAATAACACTCAAGAAGAGAACAGTACTCAGAATAATCCATATCATAGCGATTATTAATCTTCATTTCAAAAATTCAAAAATAAAAATGCTTCACTTGCTTCAAGAGAGAAAACTGTAAATATTTTATTAGATACTAGCGGCTGTGCTGCATCGGCACACACAACACCGAGTTAAACATAAATTGAATACACTCAACATCAAGTAAACTCAATACCGTCTTACCATCAACGCTTACTTTGTGAACTCAGAGTATGGGAAATTCCCATATACACAAAATAAAATCACTGAAAAAACAAAAATACACTAAATAAGGGTAAGGATAATGAGTAAACTTTGGATTACACGATGGTTAAAATTATTACGAACTGGAATCTTCTGATCCATAGTCAGACACGTACCCATTGCGCCACAAGTCCTGTCCATATGCCGAAAGATGTAACCCCGACTGTATACAGTGCTAAATTCCGTTGACATGGGCAGGTAACTTTTTCGACAATTGCACAAAACGGCCTAAAACCCTTATTTTGGGGTTTTTGTGTGACTCGCCATTGTCCGTTACAAACCACATATAGATAGGGACAATCTAGGGACTCACACCTTTCCATTCGAAAGTGTTATTGGTATACACACACATAAATAAATAGACATTTAGAATTTTATTAATAGTACTAGCATGGGTGCCCGGCGTTGCCCGGGTGTTTGGAGGTGTATGCTGAGCAAAAAAAAGGGGGTAATTTTTTAAACTTTGACCCCTATTATGACCCCTGAAAATTTATTGTTTTGGGCTCAAATCAAGTTATTAAGTTAGATCCATGTCCACGGAAGCTATATCTAAAATTTAAAGTGTGTAGACCCAAAATTGTCGGAGAAGTTTGGTAGAGTTCTCAAAGCTCAAATCGTTGAACTTTGACCCCTTAATCGCCAAATTTCTGGCTAAAAACCGATCACATAGATTTTTCCAAATCTCAGTACCCTGTATATCAAATTTCGAGTCTGTAGACTAAAAATTGACAGAGTTATTTCGTAGGGAAATGTACACAGACACACACACACTTTCACTTTTATAGATATATAGATTTAAAATTTGAGTCTGACAGAATGACAAAATTATATTGCAAACCGATATATTAAACAAACGAACTTCAAAGAGACAAATGAACACATAAGTAAAAACAATTTGTATTAGAAAACATTTATTATTCCACGTCTTTTTTTTACAGACCTGACGACTGAGGTTCGCTCTTAATAAAAATTGTTTTTTATAGTCTTAATTTTGACTTCCTTTTTCATAAAAAACTAAAAAAAAAATCAAGAAAGAAAAGAAATTTAATTTTATTTTTTCATTAATTTCTTTCTGTGCAAAGCAATTCTTTCAAACTTACTCTGTTTCCAAAATGTTTTTATTTTATTCCCCTCCCCCTTCATTCATTTCCCTCCGCATCCTGGCAAGATTACTGTACACATAGATTCGAAAAAATAGTCAAAAACAAATATATAAATAAATGTTATCAAAGGCAAGATAAGTTACTTTTCTACCTAACTGGATATCTTTTTTGTGTTTTTATTCAATGTAATATATTTATTCAGCTCGAAAAACATAGTGTTTACCGATGTGTTGGAAAATTCAAGATGGCGTCTCACACCCTCTTTAACACCGTAAGTTTGGGAAAAGGTGTTATAAATAAAAAAAACTATACAAAATACTATTAAAAACCCGCCGAATATATGTCAACCTATGTCACGGTAACATATATTGAGCGAGTTTTTAACAGTATTTTAACAGGGCACATCGTAAAAACTGACCCATTAATTCTCCTGAAGTAAAAACTATATCGTTTTTAAACTTTTAAAACTGTACATTATAAAAAGAAAACTGTTCGAGTGATTTTTTTTTTTTTTTTTTTTTACATGGGTGTCACCACTTATCAAGGCCCAGAGGCCACTCAAGGATAAGGGTTAATAGGTATACATTAGTCATTGTGATTTTAGCATAGTAAACAGTGGGAATTTTGTAACTTGGATTACTTGAAAAAGAAAACTGTTCGAATGATTGAAAATGAAAACAAAATAACAATGTAAATATATTGATAAGAAAAAAACAAAAACAAACGAAGTTTCCGTTTCAGGAACCCGAGTTTAATTTTATGTCGTAATCATTCAACTCGTTAGCGGTTTTATTCAGCGATTAGGGATAACCATACGACATATCTAATTACCAAAGCGATTTTTTTTTAATTTTTTTTTTTATTATTAAAACTAAACCTGTTTAGTTTTAATGAACCAATTTTTTTAAAGCCAACACTTTAGTTATTTTGAGAGCGTGCAACTGCACCCGAAAGGTTGATTAGGAAACTCCAAATCCTTTTATGACTCGGAAAAAAAAGGGCTTTTTTATCGGCTTAAATGATAAACTAATGTTAAATATTAGTATTTGCCATCGATTCTGAAATAAAATGAAATCCTGACATTGTGATCATTTTTGCAGGTGTTATGTGCCAAATATTGAAATAAGAATGTTTAAATTCAATTATTGTAATTTAAGTCTTTAAGTTTAAAGTCGATTTTATTTATAAAATATCTTTTTAGAAATCAATCTCAAAAACAATCTGAACAATAAATCTCTTTTGTTATGGCTAAGTTTTTGTCAAGGGTAGAAATTATAATAGACAAGTATTCATCCATGATGACATTTTACCGATTTCCTGGTTTACAGGTATTCTTGCTAAATTTCTTCGAAAGAATTGACATAAACAATACTTCAACTAAATACGTATATTTCATGCAAGAATGACTTTTATTTCTTCTGACTTTTCCTAAACTAAACATAAAACATCGGTTAGGGTTAGTTTAACATTCTGTAAATGTACCTTCCGTTTTTTTTTGTTTGTTTTTTTTTTTGTACTTCTGCAGAGAAGGTAAAAAAACGATAAAAACTGGATATATTTTTCGTGTTTTTATTCAATTTAACATGTTTATTCAGCTCGAAAAGAATACAGTGTTTACCGATGTGTTGGAAAATTCAAGATGGCGTCTCACACATTCTTTAACACCGTAAGTTTGGGAAAAGGTGTTATAAATAAAAAACTATACAAAATACTATTAAAAACCCGCCGAATATATGTCAACCTATGTCACGGTAACATATATTGAGCGAGTTTTTAACAGTATTTTAACCGGTTTTTTATTTATTACACCTTTTTCCAAACTTACCGTGTTAAAGAGAGAATCGGCCGCCATCTTGAATTTTCCAATACATCGGTAAACACTGTATGCTTTTCGAGCTGAATAAACATGTTAAATTGAATAAAAACACGAAAAATTTGCCTTTGATAACATTTATTTGTTATATATTTGTTTTTTGGCAACTTATTCGAATCTATGTGTACAGTAATACAAACCCGAAATGAATTTAAGACCACGAGTGAAATGAGAAAAAGAAGTCAGCGGGTTTGGTTGCCATAACAACGTGACGGTAGTGAACGTGTGTGTGTGCGTGTGTGCGCGTATTTCGTGTAGTTTAGTATTTTTTTGCGTAGTTTAGTATTTTTCGTGTAGTTTAGTATTTTGTGTGCGCGTATTTCGTGTAGTTTCGTATTTTTTTAATTTGTAAATAACAAGTTATTAAAAAATTAAACCCTTCCAAGATGGACAATAAATGAAGCCATAATATTTTATGGTAAAGGTAAGAGCGTAGAAACGATTGTTTTTTAGGAGATGTGATTATTGGATTAACCAATCAGAAATCGTCTGTGGCACACACACATCTCTGTTTTTATAGATATATATAGAAGATAGATATAGATATAGATAGATAGAAGATAGAAGATAGATTAAATGTTAAATAGATTTTGTAAATAGTACAGTTGAAATGATTAGAATATTTCCAATATGTAATAAGGTCGAGGTAATTAGTTAAAGAGATTTAATATAATGTGATATGCAAATGAGCATAAGTCATTCGATATGGGGGTTGTTTGTAGAATAGTATATAAAGAAATTAGGCACAGATTCTTATGTCTCCTATAACAGAAACATCCTAAAATGGGTTCTAATGTTTCTCTACCAGGAGAGATCTACCCTCTTACCTCCTTTATATTTCGTTGATGATGGAGAGCTGTACACACAGACAGAAACACACGAACCCTATTACTTTATAAAAATATAGATAGATGTTAATGACATTCAAAGTTATTAATTAGAATCATGGCTACGAGTTTGATCCTATTTTTTTACCATCTATCTCATTTATTTTATGAAAATATGTTTTTGTCAAATATATTAAAATAAACTTTATTGTTATTTTGTTTTGAAAAACTATGAAGGCATTTGCATTTTCTTTTCAAAACAAAAAAATGTAAGCATATTTATAGTTTTTCATTTTTTCTTATGTCAAATAGAAAGATAACAGTAAAGAAGATTATTTTGTTTCGATGGAATGTGTAGTCATGAGACTAAAACTATTTTAAACCTTCAATCCTCTAATTTCTCAATATTATGTATTTTTTGCAAATGTCATGAACAAGGTTAGCAGCTAAACACAAGGAATATCTGCAAATTGCAAGCTTGTGTTGTTGCTGCAACCGAAAATGTACATCAGAATGACCTCATATTTGCATGTATTTTCATATATTGTGTTTGTGAGTCATTCAAAATAAGGCACGCCAAACATTCTAAGACATTGACATCAGTTAGCTTTTAATTATGCTATGAGATGTCTATTATTATTGAAGGTCAGTTGTCTAAATTGCAATATATTATCTGAAAGTCCTGTCACTGAATGTCCAGTTTGAATGAATGTGAGAGAACATTCAGGGACATTTTTTCATGCATGTCGAAATGAATGTTTTTAAATAACATTATCTATTTATTAATACATTTGTGTTTATGTCAAACTTTATTTTACAGCCATATAATGACTTGTGACTTATGATGACTTGTGACTTATGATGATGGTGGCATCATAGGACATGACGTTCAATTAATAAGAAGAAAATGTATTTTACAATGAAGCCATGTATTCCCAAACAAATCGTCTATCATTTACGAATACAAAAACATACGATTGTAAATATTTGTAAATATATTCAATATATTTTGCCTTTTTGATATTACATCTTACTATGATGTCTTTTTCTACCGATCTAATTAATCCCGGCTGTGAAACACTTATTTTCTTATTGCCAAGTTTTGCAATATTATTTATGATTTTACTTAGTTAGATTTGCGGCATGTCAACCTCTTTTCAGCTTATTTAATGTCCACACATCGTATTTGTTTTAAATTAATTATTGGGGGAAAATGATATTTCCCTTTTCATTCAAGTTAATGTGAATATTCTTTACGTAAAGTTTGATAAAAAATTTATTTTTTCTATCCAGTAATACAATTATTTGATGCTCAAAGGATTTTACTGTAACACTTATTTCCATTAAAATTACTATCGAAAATCTCTTCTTTTATGTCATTGTCTGCATCAAATGATTAAAGACGGCTGCATTAATTTAAGATGTAGGAAGGTGTGTCAGGGTCTTCAAACTCAAACATTTCTTTCAGAATTTTCTAGAAATGCTTACAATATATTAAAGTCAATTTATTAAATGAAAACACAAAGAATGTAAGCAGAATTATTTAGATTAACTGTGGCTCATATTGATTTTATGTAAAATATATTTGCATTACAATAATTTTCTTTTTTCCAAAATTATATGGGGGGGGGATGGCTTCGTTTTCTCCATTTCTCAGTTTTGCAACTAACTTTTTGTACTTTTTTCTTCATACAAACTGAAGACTTCCTTATAGTTTATCAAAAATAGGTAAAATTCTGAAATGCTAATGTTATGAAAGAAATGTTGAATGAAGATATTCTGTCTGATTGAATGGGAGTCAGCGAGTGGCTAATAAATCGTTGCCAAAAGATAATGATCAAATCTAAGAAGAATTAGCCAACGATAGGATATAAGAGTAAAAGAAAGAGGATAAAGATAAGTTGGGGTTGAGGATTACAATGATCATTGCGTGCCAGATTCATTACAATTACTCGCCAACAATACACCAGAAGCACATTGTGCGTACCAGACGTAAAAATGATTGAATTAATTCTACAAGTTATGCTACTAATTTTAACAGGTTGGGATTTATCATAACTTGTATTAAACTTGTCAATTGATTTTTTCCAAATTCTTGTGTTACTTGTAGCAGGAATAAAATGGTGTTTAAAGTGAGACTAAAATTGAAATCAGGTGTTGGTTTCTAATGCTATTTTAGTTTGGCTGTTTAGGGGCTTATTTCATGTGAAAACAATTCATTAAATATGAGTTAATTTCTTGCCATCAGTATTAGTGAATAAGTTTGTTAGTTGCATCATATGATATAGGCCAACCTTTATGCCATTCTCTTACTGAAAGCACATTATATTTTTACTTGGGATGTCACCACTCATACGAAAAACTCAGAGGCCACTCTAAGAAGGGTTACGTGTTAGGTAGATGTTGTATTGCGTTCCACAGACAGACAGTTTTAGAAAAGAAACTCTGCTCATTAAATTTTCATTTAGTTTTAGGCTCAGATAGACAGTGAGGGAAGTTGTTAGCGGTTGTTGCAGCTAAGTGAGCATTTTTTTGCAACGTTTTATGAGAAAGGACTATAGATTGGAGCTCAGTCGAACGCCTACCATAAAAGTAACAATAGAGCAGATACACACTCTTTTCTGTGAGAATGGAGAAGTAGGAAGGTCCACTAAATTTTTTAGACGGTTTTGTATTCTGTCAAGGCAGGAAAAGTTGCTCTTAGGAAATACACTCCAGATGTGGCATCTTAGGATGTATTTGATTTATACAGTTAGAAGATAGCATCGAGAGTGAGATATTTTCTGGAGCTGTAGAACGATTCCACCAATTTTTCCCAATGATTTTGGCAATGGATCAGATATAGGTTTTCTATTTTAAGTCAAGTGTAAAATTCAATTTTAGAAGTTTTTCGAAGCAAGGTGTTTCTTCAAGACGGTAGCCGTTCATTTCAGCTGGGGTAAAGTAAGGATATGAGCATTGGTGGTGAAAAGATAGATGTTTAGTTTTGGAATGCATTAAAGATAACTAGCCACTTTATAGCCATTGTACCACATGCTCTAGGTTGAAGGAATCAGAAATCCTGATCTTTGTCAGTCTTTGCATACATGTCAACAAATGAATGAAGAATGTGAAGATTATTGGTGAAGATCAGGAAAAGGGTTGGGTCTATGATTGATTCCCGATGTGCACCAGTATCAATACTGAGTTTCAAATTTTTTTCCCATCAACGATTACTTTAATAGACCTTTCAGACAGAAAGGATTTTATGACTGAGAGAACATTTTCCCTTATTCTGTAGCTGGAAATCTTATGAAATAGATTCTTGTACCAGAAAATGCCTTAGATATATCAGGATCTGTTATTCTAGAAACGAAGCCATCCCCAATAAATTCACTGATCCTGTGTGATATTACCGTTAACACATCAGCTGTTGATCTCTAAAAACGGTAATGATATTGCATGTCGCTGAATAGGTCATTTTTGCTGAGATGGTTGGCAACTTTTCTATTTATCACTTATTCAAGCAATTTAGTCCTGATGTACAGAAAGCGAATTAGTCCATATTGAGATGCAGAAAACAGATCCCACATATTTTTTTATATAAGGCAGATTGTCGAAGTTTTCCAAGATGTTCGGAAGCATCTTTCCTTAAGACAACGTTTGAACAATTTTGTTCTTATCAATTTAGATAGATAAAGTAAAGTGAGGTTTTCCCCAATTACAGACTGATATAGCTCTGTAAACAAATCCGTGTATAGAATTCTGTTTCATGTGTCCTTCAGCTGTTTATCAAAACTTGCTCTGTTTAGTTCATTAACCAATGTTTATTGTTTATTCTCTTTAATTTTACTATGAGAAGTGACTCACCCCTTTCTTACCATAATAATACTAATCCTTCCACTCCAAACACTATAAACTAAATCTAGAAGAAATCTAATTAGGTTCTCTCTATCACAACATCTGTTAGCCTAGTTCATAATAATCATCTTTGTGAAGGAATATTTCGAGAAAACAAATGATTATTTTTCATACTGTTATAACATAACTAACATTCCTGTATAATTCTTTGTTTTAAGCTCCACCTTAATAGAACATTATATAGTATTATTTATTAATGAGTGTTAGGTATGCTTAGGCTATTTGATTATTTACTGAACGATGAAGAGTGTATATTCAACGTAGTACCAGTACATGCCTGATTGTATTATAAAGCAATGTTTTTACTAGTTCGCATCATGTTGGAATAGGAATTATATTAGTTTCCATGGAAACATCAAAATGTTCATACATTTGGATGTTTCCATGGAAATTAATATAATTCCTATTCCAACATGATGCGGACTAGCAAAAACATTTTTTGTTTGTCTATACTTAAACATTATACGAAATTGAGATTCTGCTGTTCTGTTTAGCCGATTACGTGTGAACAGTCAGAAAAACTTGACAGTAAAAACAATAAAAGCAATGAAAGTTTAGTTTAACATTTAGAGTGGGGATAAGTTTTCCAAATAAACTTAGAATTCTCACTTACTTATTACGTGTAGAATTAAAATTTTAAAAACATTACAATTAATATTCATAAGCAGTCCAAATATTGAGAAAATATATGTGAAAACATAAGTTTCTTGAATTTTTCAGTTTACTCATGCAACGCTGGTGCAAAAATCCTGCTAGCTATGATTAAATATAATTCGTAAAAATATTCCGAATATGATATAAAAATGTTCATAATACTGTAACAACCGCTATCGCTCAGTCTTCCTTTCAGTGATTTATATTAAAATTAATACCAAATGCAATTTTATTAAGAAAGACAATTTTTATTCTTATCAAATAATTCTTCATTAAACTGATCCTGTTTCTTATTCCTACGTACATGGTACAAATATTGAAATAAAAGTTTTAAATCGTTTCTAAAATATATTCGGCCAATATTTGGATTCTTTAAAGTGATGAAAAGAAATTAATCAACAATCAAATCGTATCAAATTAAAACGATTATTATATAATGATTTGGTTATTATTGTGAACATCAGAAACAGAGAAACCATTTACAAAAATGTTATTAATCTGTTTTTAGACTTACATTGATAAAGAGGATTTGGATTATTTGAACTATTCTTTTGGAATATTTTATTTAGATTATCCTCATTACTTCTGTAAATGCCCGTTCGACATAAATCGTTCCAAATTTGACGATTAAATTTTTAAGTTTGAAAAGAAATTTGTCAAAGGTTACATTGACCGAAACATTGTGAAAATGAAAACCAGAATGAGAATGGAAGTCTGAATAATCCAAATAATACATCTATAATATAAATCCCAGTATATGTATATATGTATGTATGTATGTATGTATGTATGTATGTATGTATGTCTAAAACTTTCGACAGACGCGGCGGATTTTCACGAGATTGGTATCATTTTTTAAGCTCGCCTCTTTAGACGACAAATATCGAAAAATTGACTAAAACATTAATTCCTTCACCTTCAACTTGGCTGTTTTCTATAGGGAGGGTCGGTTTTTTCGCTGACATTTTTTGCAAGTCATTCAACCCTCGCATCCACGACGTCGCATAAAAGGCGTTATTTCGACCGCCCGTGACGTCACAACCACGGTAGCCTCATTGGTAAGATCGTTTGGGGTTTTTTTTCACCTCTTTTTTCTCTGGTGCGTTACGGGTTTGAACCTGCTTACTACTCCTATTTTTTCTTTTTTTTTTTTGCATTCGCAATTTTCCTTTTTTTTTTTTTTGCTCAACCAACACCCTTACACACACCTTCACCTTCTTTTCTGCCTTCGTCTCACGGGTTCGAGCCTACTTGCCAACTACAACTTTTTTCTTTTCTTTCTTTTTTTTTTTTTGGCTCAACACACACCTCCAAACACCCGGTCAACGCCGTGCACTCAGACTAGTCTATAATATAAATCTTACCTGTCTGTTTAAATGAATGTATGTTTGTATGTCTGCATAAACTTTCGACAGAGGCGACGGATTTTCACGAGATCGGTATTGTTTTGAAGCTTGATCCTTTGATCGACAAATATCGAAAAATTCTTCACCCTCAACTGGGCACTTTTCTAAAAGGAGGGGTCGCTTTTTCGCCGATATTTTCGAAAGTCATTCCCTCTTTTCGATTGACTAGACTTAATTTAAACATTCACCACTTCCAGTTTGGTGATGGACGCAACAGCAAAGACGTCACGTTTTTTTCACGTTCTTTTCCTCCTTCGTGGTACGGGTTTAAGCTTGCATGCCTTCTACCACTTTTTTTCTTTTTTTTTTTTGCTCAACACAAGATTGGTATCGTTTTGAAGCTCGATATTTTGAACGACAAATATCGAAAAATTAGCTAAAAATATTAATTCCTTCATTCTCAACTGGGCAGTTTTCTACAGGGAGGGTCGGTTATTTCACTGACATTTTTTGCAAGTCATTCAAAGCTCGCATAAACAACGTCGCATTAAACGCGTTATTTCGACCACCCTGAAGTCACAACCCTCATTGGTGAGAAGGAGTTTTTTTCACCTCTTTTTCCTCTAGCGCGTTTTGAGCCTGTTTACTACTCCTATTTCCTTTTTTTTTTTTTTTGCTCAACCAACACCCTTACACACATCTCCACTTTCTTTTCCACCTTCACATCGCCGGCTCGAGCCTGCCTGTCTACTACACCTTTTTTTTTTTTTTTTTTGCTCAACGCACACCTCCAACCAAACACCAGAACAATGCCGGGCAACCAAGCTAGTATTATGGAAATACAAATTAGTATTATTTGTAATAGTGGTGATATTAT
Source organism: Euprymna scolopes (assembly GCF_053919585.1). Lineage (NCBI taxonomy): Eukaryota > Metazoa > Mollusca > Cephalopoda > Sepiida > Sepiolidae > Euprymna > Euprymna scolopes. Next base: position 85,399,618 of record NC_136498.1, on the reverse strand, counting down.
AATAATTTATATGTTATAATAAATATTTGGAGATATAAGATATGTTAAAAATGGTAATCATTAGTCAATGAAATTACATTTTATCATTAACGCGAATTATATATACAGGGTGTCCTAATAAAATGTATACACTCTTTAAATGATCATACAACCAACATTTCTTATAAGAAAGAAAAGTTTCATAGTTTCATACAACAAAATACTGTGAACAAATATAGAAATCAGCTAATTATCGAAGGTGTTAAAATTCTTAGCCATTGTGGTCTATGAACAGCTGACAATTCTCACTGATTGAATCAAAAACCTTCAAAATCAGTTCAATTAGTATGTTGACACATCTTCTATCAATGGTTGCTTTCAACTCATTCATAGTAGCTCGTTTTGTGGTGTGAACCCTGTGTTTAGCATGCCCCCCGCCTCCAAAATAAGAAAAATCCAGGGGGGGGGGCTCAAATCCGGTGAGTGTGGACAGTACTCGATACTTCCTCTTCGTCCTTACTATCTGTTTCGCAGGTGACTATCAAGATATCCTCTTAAGGGGAATGTGCTCCATCCTGCTGGAAGTGCCAGTCTTTATTCCTAAACATTTCTTGGGAACATGGCATAGCGTATCTATGTAGCAAGTTGAGAGAATTTAAAGAGGGTATACATTTTATTGGGACACCCTATATATATATATATATATATATATATATATATATATATATATATATATATATATATATATTCCCCGTGTATGCTCATACTTTCACTACACCGATGAAGACTGAAGGATCGGTCGAAAATTATGTACCTGTAAAAAAAAGGTTTTTAATTTTTTTTCATAATATTTTGTATTCCTGCACGTCGCCATGTTACGTTGCGCAGGACCCCAGGTTGGGAACAGTTAGTAAGTTCCCCGCTGCAATAAAACCTAGCAGCCGACTTTTATTGATCGTCTAGTTTGTTTAGGACTTTGGTTGTCATGGCAACTGCCAAGACAGCAGAGTTCTTTCCCCCTTGACCGTGCATTTTTTCCTTTTACTTGCCGTCAGCTGTCAACCGCTTGTCATAACAACGTTGCCGGCTGAAACAAAATTAACATGCACACAAAAATAAGATGTAACTCAGCACCCCAATTAAGACATAAGACACGCTGGCTTTTTGTATAAAAATATATTTTGTGCTAGAAATATTTTTCTCATTCTGTATATAATGATTTTTAACAGTTCACAATTTAACGGTGCGGCTTACTTCTCTGTTATTCAGTGATGGAGAGGGGGGAAGACGTTATGCTCTCGACAACGCATGTCTTCTGTGGTGCTCAGACCAGCTCCTTTTCCGCTCCTTTCTCTCCTTCTTTTTTCTGGACTCCAAAAACCACGTCCTTATATTGGCATGAGTTTTTGCTCGGTAATTTTCCATGACACTGGTCGATCAACTCTGTTATCGATAATGGATCACGCATTTCCCGGTCACGTTTTCAGTTTTGTTGACAAATGCATTGCTGCAACTGACCCAGAGACACTGTAACCCATTTCTCTTCAGCTCATCGACTATTGAATTTGTTTATATACGTGCGTCGCCAACCTCGTGCTAGCTTTTCATGACATTCCGATCTTCCATTGCAGTGCAAGGAATGTCACGTTTCAGCCAAAAATGCGTCTCCCCACAAACCTTCACTTTTGTAAACAAAAAAATCGTCGCCCGATTTCTCTGTTTACGACGTAATTATTTTTTCGCTTCGACTGGTGGACAATCGATTATTCGACGTTCACCTTTCAAATCTTTTATTATTTTTTTTAAAGAAGTTTTTTTATTTTCACAGTTATGTATCGGATGGTCCCAGCCATCCATTACATAACAACGAATTGAAAACGAATAAAGAAAAGTTATAAGCTTTTATACTTTTCGTATTATTTTTTATACATTTCTATTCATATATATATATATATATATATATATATATATATATATATATATATATATATATATATATATATACTAGCATTTCAGCCCGGCGTTGCCCGGGTATTTGAGGGTATATGTTGAGCAAAAAAACAAAAAAACAAACGGTCAATTTTTTAAAACTTTGACCCCTATTATGATTCCCTTAAAATTTATTGTTTTGGGCTCAAATTAAGTTATTAAGTTAGATCCATGTCCAACGAACCTATATCTAAAATTTCAAGTGTGTAGGCCCAAAATTGTCGGAGGAGTTTGGTAGAGTTCTCACAGGTAAAATCGTTGAACTTTGACCCCTTAATCGCCAAATTTATGTCCGAAAACCTATGAAATCAATTTTCCCAAATCTCAGTACCCTGTATATCAAATTTTGAGTCTGTAGACTAAAATATGACAGAGTTATTGCGTAGGGAAATGTACACAGACACAGACACACAGACACGTTCACTTAAATATATATATATATGTGTGTGTGTGTGTGTGTGTGTGTGTGTGTGTGTGTGTGTGTGTGTGTGTGTGTGTGTGTGTGTGTGTGTGTTATTATTATTATATAAAAGGAACTCTGTGTGTGTTTGTGAGTCAGCTTCCTATGGACTCGAAAACTGCTGACTTTGTTTTTATGAAATTTCACACAAACGTACGGTATATGCCTGGAAGTGTTCTTCGATAGGTTTTGTGTTGAAACGTCTTCGATAAGTATCGATAATCGATAATCAACAAATCCGATGAAAGAAGGAACAGTCAATTTGGATCAGAGTAAGCATTTTACATAGCCTAACATTAAAAGAGCATTTGAAAAGTTTTATTACCAGACAGGCCGAAAGGTCCAACATCAACAGTAGGTTCTTTGCTATGTCATGGGCGCGGTCGAAATAAATGTTTTTGTTTAAAGCACAATTTCACAGTCATACTTAATTTTTTCATTTTAAATTTAAATTCAAGCCATTATCACCGCACAACCAGTAAAGCCAGGTATATAAAATCAACAGTAAATTCTTTGATATGACATGTGTGCATTCGAAATGAATGTTTCTGTTTAACGCACAATTGAATCATGATACTTGACTTTTTCATTTTAAACTTTAATACAAGCTCTTATATATAAAATAATTTTATAAAATCAACACTAGGTTCTCTACAACGTAAACTATAGTATACTGTGAACTTAGTCATTGTGAGAGGCATGTGAAGATTCATCGATGGGTCTCCAACTAGAGCAGAAAATCAATTGATTTGATTGAAAAACGGGTCATTTCATCGATTCGATGACAATAAAAATATGGCATTGTAAAACATTCGTTGATCATCATTCAATCTTGGACAACGTCGGGTCACCCTGCTAGTATATATATAAATAATTAAATTATACTTACAATAAAAAATAATTAAACTATGCTTACAATTGGTATGTATATATATATATATATATATATATATATATATATATATATATATATATATATATATATATATATATATATTTGAAGTCATCGACATACAGTCCTGTTTCGTTGGATCACAACTCATCAGTGCCACTAGACTAGCATCTCTACCAAGCCAAGGATTGAACCTAGGACCGTCGTGTTGACAGTCGGCCATGGAATCGGCGCCCGTAGATAACTCGTCGGAATGTCTATTTAAATAGACACCCGCCATCACTTATATATATATATATATATATATATATATATATATGTTTCATAATGTTTTTAGGGATACAAAACTTAAATATTGCAATTAGGAAGGGAAGACTTTTATGATTCATGATTAAAAGTATATATATATATATATATATATATACAGTAGCGTCCAAAAGTTAAGGAACGATCGATTAATTTTTTAATGGCTTCTAACTTTATCTATGAACAAGAAAAAATGAATTTGGGTGAATTTTCCAATGTTTAATAATGGTAGTTAAAGAAAAAAAAAAATTTAATTTTTGATTTCAATACATATTAGTTTTTTTTACATATAAATAAATTTAATTTAATTACAGGCGTCCAAAAGTTAAAGAACAAGGGAAATTCATTATGAAAAAATAAAGAATCCTTTCAGTATTTAGTGAAAAACCCCTTGTTTTCAATCACACTATGGCATCTTTTGCTACAAGACAGAACCAATCGGTCACATGTTATAAGTGAAATATTATTCCAGGATGTTTTTATACATTTGCATAAATCATCAAAATTTTTGGGTTTTTTTTTTTCTGTGATCTTATCACCAATAATTTTCCAAACATTTTCAATTGGATTCAGGTCTGGGCTCTGAGCTGGCCAATTCATAACGCAAATATTGGATCTATTTAGCTCTTCTAAAACTATTTTTGCTTTATGGCATGGTGCGTTGTCTTGCATAAAGATATCAGAATTAGAAAGATTAGGTACCACTTGTTCTCTAATCAATTCTCTGTACATTCGGGCATTAACTTTTCCATGAATTCTCACAAAGGGGCCAGTTCCTTTTGAAGATATCATGCCGCATACCATTATACTGCCGCCTCCAAATTTTACTGTACTTTTAACGCACTTAGGGGACAGTCTTTCTCCATTTTTTCTTCTGAGATGTGGTCTTTTGTCTGACCCGAAAAGATTAAATTTAGATTCATCAGTAAAATGAACCTTTTCCCATTTTTTCTTCCCAAAACAAATGTTTTTCGGAGAATAACAATCTGGCCGTTTTATTCTTAATAGAAATTAACGGCTTTGAGCATGGACTTCTTGAAAATAATCCAACTTCGTTTAATCTTCGTGAGATCGTTTGTCGGGAAATCTTGTGTCCAGTTTCGGATGTAAAATCCCCGGATATCGAAGCCGAAGTTTGAAAGCGATCAGAACGAGATGATTGAGTGATTTTTCTATCCTCCCTTTTAGTTGTTATTCGGGGTCGGCCCGATTTTTTTCTTTTCAGCCCATGGTAAACCTTTTTTTCTATTTTCAATAATCCGAAAAACAACGCTTTTAGATCTTTTCAATATTTTAGTAATGGACCTTTTCTTCATCATAATGGTCACAAATAAACTGTTTTTCTTGTACCGGTAGCCTTTTTCGAATATTCGGAGTTGACATTTTGTTGTTTTTAATAAAATTGTTAACGTTTGTATTAATTTTCTGCGTTCCTAAACTTTTGGACGCCTGTAGTTTAATTAAATTTATTTATATGTAAAAAAAACTAATATGTATTAAAATCAAAAATTAAAAAAAATTTTTTTCTTTAACTACCATTATTAAACATTGGAAAATTCACCCAAATTTTTTTTTTCTTTTTCATAGGTAAAGTTAGAAGCCATTAAAAAAAATGATCGATCGTTCCTTAACTTTTGGACGCTACTGTATATATATATATATATATATATATATATATATATATATATATATATATATATACATTCCTTTAATCTCTCCAAAAAGGGGGGGCACAGGAGAGGAAAGAAAGAGAAATGAGGAGCCAGCTGACCGGTTTCAACCCTCGCTTCTAAAAGCTGTATCGAGGGAATTTTTAAAAACAAAGAATGAAAAAACGATTAAAATTGCGTTTTATTCAATTTACGGGGAGAAAAAAAAAGTGGGAAAATGATTAAAATAAAACAGCGTTATGGTCGAATACCATAGAGGTTAATCACGTTCAAACCCAGGAGGCATTCCCTTTGCTTGCAAAGAGAAGGCTTTCTAAGTCGAACGTGAATACTCTCCAAGATCTTAAGGTGATATAATGAATGAGCACGACTAAGATAGGTTTTTAAGTAAATGATCAGTAATTGAGGACCCGTATGTGTTAGTAACAACGTCAGTTGCCCGGTAGGTTCCATTCCTAATTTTACTGGGTACATGTTGTTGGATTCTTCCATCTAATCTTAATGTCGTTCGACCCAAGTAGTTGGCACCACAACCACATTCAAAATTGTAAATAACGTTACTATTATGGTGGTGGTGGTGTGGGGGGGTAGAACGTCTTTTCGAGAAGATGGTAATAAATTTCTCGTAGAGAACACAACACGCACATTGGCAGCAAAATAACATCCATGAACTGCTGAACTTATTTGTTTGGCAAATTTCTCACTTACTGTACCCAACCAAGGCAAACGAAGATTGGACATTTGGCCACTATATTCTCTTTAATTCGAGAGAATTCAGTCAATTTCTTTCGAATAACTGACCTAATCACATCTAGTGGGTACCCGTTTTTTGATAAAGTATATGTAATTGTTTCCAATTCCTCATCTAATTTTAACTTTGAACAAATCATAAAGGCACGATGTGTTAGGGTCTAAATTAGATTTATCTTACGTTTTTTAGGGCAAAATGAATCCCAACGAGTGTACAATTCTGTAAATGTTGGTTTGCGGTATATAGATGTATGGTAACTGGATGGCGTTTTTGTTACCAATACATCAAGGAAAGCTATGGATGAATTGCACTCTCCCTCATAGGTGTACTTTCGTTGACTGGGTTCAAAAACAGCCTACAGTAAATGGACTGTGATTGATGTATGTGTGATAGGTTATGAAAAGGAGGGGGTTGTAAGTAGATAGATTTTGATACTCAAAGAGTTTACCCTAAGCAAAATATGATGAAAGTAAAGATAATTTTCGTGAAAATATATTTTTTATATCAACTGTTATATATATAATAATATAACTATACAAGAAATAAATCTTACCATAGTCAATAAAAGTTACTTTTAGCAGGAAAGTACATTGGTTTGTATTTTTAAGTAGTTTGTAAAAAATTTTTTTTTAATTTACATATAAATAAATTTAATTAAAAAAATCAAAATGTCAGTGATTTGAAATGGAGAGCCCCGTTTTCAATTTGGAGGAGGGGCACCTGAGAATTCTGTGTTAACAATTTAAGAAAGTTCCGTCAACGTAAGGAATATTTATAAACATATTTTAATGTTTTCCGTTATTTTGTGCTTGAGAAATATTCGATTATGGCATGTGTAGTTTATATAACAATTCATTTAAGTAGTTATCGCCTCAAATTTCGTTTTAATTTCGGTTCGCTGAAATTATTTCAAGTAAATTTTAAAACAACAAAAAACATTTTATGGGCTATGGTAACATTTATTTCTTGTATAATTATTTTTTCGGGTAGTCGTTTGTTGGCTTTTCTTCTAAACACCCTTACTAAATAATATTGACGAAATATCGAAAAACAAAGAAACAAAAACAGCTTTGAATAATAATGAAGCTTTACTTACTTTAGTAAAATAATCCGAAACAGCAAAATGGGATATTAAAAAAGTAAACACGTAATTACTTCAGTTTTTTAAAGCAAAGAATCGATATAAATATGAATAAGAAGAAATAGGCGCCCTTTTCAAGCAGAACATCTTCGTTTCAGTTTTACAGTATGGAACGGTATAGTATTGCGCCGTCGGATGCAGAGTTGTACTATTGTAATGTAAAAAACACAAAGAAAGGGTTGTTTATCAACTGAATTCCTTCTAGTAAACTGACAAAAAAGCTTAAACAGATATATAAATAAAAATAAAAAGGTTAATTAACATTAAAGTTAAAGTGTTATTGTGGACCCTCGCCCCTTTTAAAAAAACCTTGTTAAACTTTGTGACATATTTAGATTCTATGGAGGTCAGGCGCGAACGAACACCCAATAATTTTATTATGCCATATTACTTCAAACTGAAACATAATTATCAAAGTATACTTACGCAAATAGACATGAAAAGTTTTTGTTAAAGTTTGTGCCATATTTCAATGGAGTACAGGCACGAACGCAGACCCACAATTGTAATGTACCATCCCTATTAAAGTTGAAACATACCTATCAAAGTATTCTTATGTACACCTATATTCAAAACCCTTGTAAACGTTTTCTTTTTTCATTTTTTATTTCCATACTTTGGGGGCCAGGTGCGAAGGCAGACCCCACAATTTTTATGAACCACCATTCTGCCAGATAAACATCCCCATTCCTGATCCTCGATACATCTTCTCTCATTATATGCAATCAGTTTTTTAAAATAGTCAACCATATAAGAGCCAATTCGTGACCAGACACACACACACACACACTCACACACACGTTCAGCTTTATAGTATATAGTATATATATATATATGTATATATATATATATATATATATATATATATATATATATATAAATGATTAAATTGTGCTAAAAATTAGTATATATATACAAAAAATAATTAAATTATGCGTACAATAGGCATAAATATATATACAAAAAATTATTAAATTATACTTACAATTGGTATATATATATATATATATATATATATATATATAAATAATTAAACTATTCTGAAAATTGGTATATATATATATATATATATAATTAAATTATGCTTACAAATAGTATATATATATATATATATAAATATTCAAACTATTCTAAAAATTTGTATATATATATATATATATAATTAAATTATGCTTACAATTGGTATATATATATAAAGAATTAAATCATGATTACAATTAGTATATATATAAATAATTAAATTATGCTTATAATTGATATATATATAATTAAATTATGCTTAAAATTGCTTTATATATAATTAAATCATGTTTACAATTGCTATATATATAAATAATTTAATTATGCTTACAATTGGTATATATATATATATATATATATATATAAATAATTAAATTATGCTTACAATTGGTATATATATATAAATAATTAATTTATGTTACAATTACTATATATATATATATATAATACAATTACGCTTACAATTGGTATATACATACATAATAAAATTATACTTACAATTAGTATATATATATGTAAAAAGAATTACATTATGCTCACAATTGTCATATATAAATAATAAAATTATGCTTACAATTGGTATATATATAAATAATTAATTTATGCTTACGATTGGTATATATATATAAATAATTAAATTATGCTTGCAATTTGTATATATATATAAATAATAAAATCATGCTTAACGTTGGGATATATATGTATATATTTATAAATAATTAAAGCATGCTTACAATTAGTATAAATATATATATAATTATATTGTGCTTATAATTGGTATATATATAAATAATAAATGTATGCTTACAATTGGTATATGTATATATAAATAACTAAACTATGCTAACAATTGGTATATATATATATATATATATATATATATAAATATATATATGATAAAACTATGCTTACAATTAGTATATACATATAATTAATGAAATCATGCTCACAATTGGTATATATATATATATATATATATATATATATATATATATATATATATATATATATATATATATATGAATCATTAAATTATGCTTAGAATTATATATCTATAAATAATAAATTTTGCTTGTAATTATTATATATATATATATAAATAATTTTATTATGCTACCAATTGGTATATATATTTATATAAATAATTAAATTATGCTTACAATTGGTATATATACATCTATAAATAATTCAATAATGCTTACAATTGATATATATATATATATATATAAATAATTAAATTATTCTTACAATTAGTATATATATATACAAATAAATAAATTATGTTTACAATTGCTATATATATACAAATAATTAAATCGTGCCTACAATGGCTATATATATACGTAAATATATATGAATAATTAAACTATGCTTGCAATTGGTATATATGTATAAATAATTTTATTATGCTACCAATTGGTATATATATTTATATAAATAATTCAATTATGCTTAAATTTGGTATATATACACCTATAAATAATTAAATAATGCTTACAATTGTTAATATATATATATATATATATATATATATATATATATATATATATATAATTATTCAACTCTGCTTACGATTGGTATATATATATATAAATAATTAAATTAAATTATTCTTAAAATTGGTATGTATATAAATAATTTAATTATGCTTACAATTAGTATATATATATATATATACAAATATTTAAATTATGTTTATAATTGTTGTATATATATATATATATATATAATTAAATTATGTTTACAATTGGCATATATATATATAATGAAATTAGTTTTACAATTGGTATATATAGATATAAATAATTCAATTATGCTTAGAATTAGTATATATATATATTTATATATATATATATATATATATATAATAATTAAATTATGCTTACAATTCGTATATATATATATATATATATATATATATATAAATACTTAAATTATGCTCACAATTAATATATATATATAGTAAAGCAACCGGCCCTGATTGTATTCAAATTATAGTACTGAAAAGACTTCAACCAGAACTTACAAAACTGTTTAAACGTTGCCTTAAGGAGAATTGCTTCCCATCACCCTTGAAAATCTCATCAGTATGCCCTGTATTTAAGAATTCAGGTAATAAGTCATCTCCCTATCAGTACAGATCAATAAGTCTCCTGTGTGTCATGAGTAAGTTGCTGGAATCCATATTAAATAAAGAAGTAGTCAACCACCTCAGCAGAAATACCGTCTTAGTGACATGCCATATGCTTTCCGTTCTGCCAGATCTACAGTAGATGTGCTAACGGTTATATTTCATAGGATTAGTGAATCTCTCGACAAAGGCTTTCTTTCTAGGGCAATTTCCCTTGACATATCAAAGGCCTTCGATAAGGTATGGCATAAAGGTCTACTTCACAATATTTCCAGCTATGGTATAACTGGCAATGTTTTCTTAATCATTAAATCATTTCTCTCTGATAGGCTCATAAGAGTAGTGGTTGATGGGCAGAAATCCGAGGCCCACAGTATTAATGCTGGAGTCCCTCAAGGGTCCACTCTGGGCATAACTCTCTTCCTGATCTACATCAATGATCTCTCAAAACACATACTTAAATCATTCATTGACATCCATACTGATGGTACAACCATCTATGGCAATACATCAAAGGCCACAAATGACAAAGTTCTCTCTGATTCTCTCTCGTCTGATCTTGATGAGATGTTGAGTAATGGTAGGAGGGATAAATCATTATTCGAGTAGTGGTAAAGCGTTAAGTGTATGCAATGTGTAAAAAATTGCTAGTCAGTTAATGACTGCTAAAACCCAGGAAAGTAGGAAAAAGTATAAATGCATGCGGTGTAGAATGGGTCGTAAGAGGACTTATAAGAAGGGAAAAATTTGAGCTACTACCTCTGTAGGTTAGGACGATGATGTAGATGGCACTCCTAGGAAATAATGTAATGTTTTCATATTACAAAATAATGTATATGAAATGGCGTTCTCTAGTTAAATAAGGTAATGGCTAATAGCGTAGATATAATACATTTTTATGTACAATCTGTTGTTGTAAACTTACGGTCTTTTGGTCTAGAGGGGAAAAACTGCGCCCTTTTATTATATACAAGAAGATATATTTCTATTTTCTATTATAGTCGTCCAAAAGTAAACGAAATGTCAAGTTGACAGCCAAAGTGGATGTGCGATTTTGGAGTATTTTCAAAATCTGCATTGTGACAGCAAAATTAATGTAATAAAGGCAAAATTCCGTGTATTTTCTATTTTTACAACACATTTTGGCTATTTTTCTTTTCAAATATTTTCTAGCAACATTGTGTACATTTGGGTACAAATGTTAACAAAATTTTTTTTTCACAGACAAATAAGTTAAAATCAACTTGCAAAATTCTTTTTAAAGGTCAGTGTTTGCTTATGCATTAAACTTTTGCTAATGTTCTATTTGGGATCACGGTGGAAGCTATGTATTCCATTAAAAAAAGATTTTTTAAATATATAATTGACATGTAGTGTCTTTGAGTTTGTAAGACTTAGAATATTATTTCCAAGACAAATGGTATTCAGTAAAACTAGTCACTATACTTAACGACACTGCTGTGTAAGCACTAGTTTCATAAATAATTTCCATTTTTTTTATTGGAACTATTTTGGACCATTTGATTTGAACGATTTTGCAAAAACATTTATTCTTAGGGTTTTGAAATATTTGTATTCATTTTATATTCAAATGCTAGTGTAATAGCTTAAAAGAAATTATTCCAGAGATGTTTGAATTTAGCTTGATCTAAACTACAATTAACAAAATGAGCATTCAAATGTAAAAATAATTATTTTCACAAAAGCAAACATTTTTATTCTTTAAAGTAGATTCAAAAGAAATATTTCTGCTATTTTAAGTAACCTCATTCCAAAGACAGGAACAATTCCATAATTTGAAAATAGGGTTATAGAATTTAAATTTGGTGGTACTTGAATAATAATGGAAACTTCTTTCAATGACTCGTAATGCTATTTTGCCAAAAATACTCTTCAAATGAAATACTTACAGAGACCTTAACTATAATCATAAAGAAAACTTGCAAAATAATAATTTATTAATCAAGTTAGAATCTCAAGGGAAATCTAGATCTTGCTCGCCATTATTAGCGCAAACCCATTTTTATGATTCGTCTTCTTCATGAAAATGACAAAAGACAATCAGAGAGGAAGGAAAATTAAAGAAAAGGAATCAGGACGGACAAAAAATAAAAGAGGAAAGAAAGGAGAGAAAGAAGGAAGAAAGGCAGATATATACGTTACAACAGAAAAAGAGAGAAAGAAAGAAAATAAGAAAGGAAAGAAAATAGGATAGGAACATCAAAAGAAAAGAAAGGGTAAGGAAAAAGAAGAGGCAACGAAGAGAATTGAATTAACCATAAGATGTAAAGGCAAATTAAATTGAGAAAAGCAGACAAGAATTAATTTAATTTAAAAAGAACAGAAAATAAAATGACGCTTTAAAGAAATCAAATGTTTGCAAACGATGATCATCTTTTGAAAAAGGTAGATATTTTTTCATTTTCGATTGAACAACATTTCATTATTATTTCATTATTTGACAAAATAATTAATCTCTTTCCATTTTTATTAATATAATTTATGGGAGACAAATTATTAAACAGACTTTATTCCCAAAACAGGAAAATCTTTTATTTAGAATGTTCCGAGTCAACCTAAGATTAAGAAATGACAAACAAAAACATTTCAGAAAAGAAAGAGTTACCGTTTTTTGATGGCCTCCATTTTGCTTTTCGTGTTGAAAATCATAAATGATGATCCTTTTATTTGTCACCTTCCTCATGTTTAGCAGAAGTTCAGAGAGTGTCCCCCCTTCCATAATGTATGCAATACTTATCTCCCTGCACGAAAGAAAAAAAATTCTGATTATACACTATTTGGTTAGACACTAGCCCGGAAATGGTTGGTTATTGTATGTTAAATGTACATGCGAAACTCATTCTAAAATAAATAGAGTTTTTAAGAGGGTTCACATGTAATCTCCTAAAAAATTAGAATCTCATTTTCTTTGTTTGATAGCGGAGGATGCTCGCCTGGATTTAACTGAAAATTCTCATCTATTTTTTAATGTAATTTTACAATTTTCTTAATGTATCCAAGATTTTGATAAACTTATTTGTGAGATTTTCATGTACATTTTTCGCTTATCCCATTTTTCCTATTTATCTACTTGTGCCATTATCATCTATTTTTATGGTGCCATTTTTACTTGAATTCGTTATTCTTATCTACAAATTTTTATCTTACTGATAGTTTAAAAGCAATAAATATTATCATAATTTATCAATAATGAAAAATGAAGTTTTAAAAAATAAATATGTAAAAGAATCATTTTTGAAGTTGGAAATTGGACTAAAAAAATTTAGGTTCTGATACACCTAAAATTCTAATTCTTTGGATTCCTGATTCCTATTAATCGTCCCAAAATCAAATTTTATCAAGAAAAATAAAATACTGAATTTCTATATTAACAATATTTTTTTAAAAAAGTCTTCTGAATTGAACAGAACAACTTTATTTTGTGTGGTTGAGGTCATATTTGAATCTTATGTGTTGGATGTTGATGCACGTCAGATCGCCTATCTTGGATATTGAAACTAAGAGAAGAGTTTGATTGTGTAACTCAGCAACTTCCATTGGTTACACAGTAGGGGCTACTCACTATTAAAGAGAGATAATAATGATGAGTATTCCCTTAAATAATCTCCAAGACTAATGCTCTTCTCACATAAAAGACTGTTTCTAATTGAACAAGTCAGAATCGAAATTACGTGTTTCTTTCAATCAGAGTCCAGTTCAGATATTTCAAAAATTGTTAATAACAACTCCTTTTTTTTGTAGTAATGACTACTGTTTCTACAAATTTCCTAATCAGATCAAACTAACAAATCTAATGTAATTAATTTTTAAAAAGGATCAGGTAAATTAAAAAATAATGGTATAATAATGAATTTACAATTACATTTTGGGAACTAGCTTTCAAAATATTTAAGAAAATTTCATCATATTATGTATACTACACGATTTTTCAAAGCTGAAATGATACTTTTGATTAAAATCTGTAATTCCGAAACATGAACAACACAAAATTAAAGCAATATTCACAGATAAAACAATTTGGCAAATTATTTCTTTAAAATAGAAATAGATTTGCTGTCTGTAAATGATGGGAGATTTTTAGAACTTACATCTGAAAAATAACATCCTTTCAATTGATTTTTTTTTATAAGGAAGTCACCACTTATCAAGGCCCGGAGGCCACTCGGGGATAAGGGTTATTGCGTGTAATCAATGGGATAATATCGTAGTAATCGCTAGTAATGGAGATCTGATAAAGTGTCTTAGTTAAGGGGGCGGTTTATCAGGAATTTTTTTTATGTTGGACTTGAAGAAATCCAGGTTGTAGTCAGGTGGGAAACAGGCAAATGGAACAGAGTTCCATAGGCGTGCACTTCTAAGAAAGAAGCTTTGTTCATGGAATCTACGTTTTGATTTAGGCACAGATAAAGAGTGGGGAAAATTACTGACAGTGATTTCAGCTAGACAGGTGTTTTTCATGAAAGATTGGAGCTCAGCCGAGCACTTGCTATGGAAGTAACAAAACAAAGACAGGCTCGCAACGTCTCTCCTATGGGAGAGAGGTTGCAGGGTAGAGAAAAGGGCATCTCCTACTAAGCCACGAAGTCTATTTTGTACTCTGTCAAGGCAGGATAGGCTGTTTTTATCAGCTCCTGACCAGATCTGGCAGCAGTACTCCATCCTTGGACGTACTTGGCTTTTATACAGATAGAGAATTGCATCAGCAGTGAGATATCTACTGGAGTGGTAGAAGGGTCCCACCATTTTTCCAGCGACCTTGGCAACAAATTTGATGTACGTGTTACATTTTAGATCAGAAGTAAAGGTCAATCTCAGAAGCTTGTCAAAACATGGAGCCTTCCCAAGACGAGAACCATTCATTTCAATCGATGCCAAATGGGGATCAGAGCATTGATGATGTAAAGATAGAAGCTTGGTTTTAGATGCATTAAAAGTAACCAGCTACCTCCTCACCCATTGTACCACACGCTCAAGATCAGAGGAGAGAGAATCGGAGAGAACTTTGTCATTTACGGCCTTTGACGTGTTGCCGTAGATTGTCGTGTCATCAGCATAGATGTCAATGAATAATTTATGTATGTGTTTTAGGAGATCATTGATGTAGATCAGGAAGAGATTTGGGCCCAGAATGGACCCTTGAGGACTCTGTGGGCTTAATAAAGCTTTATAAATAGAATATACACTTCAGTATTATTCATATAATTTGAATTATTCGGACTACTGTTTTTATCTTAAATGTTATTTTCACAACGTTTCAGTCGATGTAGCCTCCGACCTTCTTCAGGTGTATCAAACTCAGGTATCTATACGGAAGTTCAAACCGAACCCTTTATTTAATCCACAAATGTAACAGGCTCTCGTTCTGTCAGCCATGATTGATTAGAAATCCTAAATAATTTTCAATTTTACGCACTGAGGATTAAACCTTTACCTGAATTTTACAAATTACTTTAACCATTACACTACAGGTCATTTTAGGTAATTCTAGTATAAATTTTAGCAGGCTTAAACTTATTCTCGTATTTAGATGCACAATCTTACTACTTATCACTTAACAGCACTATTTATTACTATAGATCATTAATATGTTTTGTTAATTGTAACTTTATCTATTTGTAATAATTACTGAATTAAGTACTTATTATTATTATTATTATTATTATTATTATTATTATTATTATTATTATTTTGAGATGAGATGTCGTTGAAGGAGCATATGGTTAGAAGTGAGGAGTGGATGCTTAAGGTTGTGGCCAATAAAGTGGAGGTATGTGAGACCAAGACTGATTATGTGAAACGTATGGATAGAGAAATGGCAGAGGAACTAGCTAGGAAGAAAATGCATGGAAGGTTCTTCCAGGATATAGCAGAAATGGCCGATGAAAGATCATGGCAGTGGCTTAGAGCTGGGTATCTGGCTAAGAGTACTAAAACTTTTGTTTGTGCAGCACAAGAACAGGCATTAGGAAAGCGATTGTTAAAAAAAGTGGTTCTAGGAGAGAAAGTTGCTGCAGAATACTGGATTTGTGGTAAGACCTCAGAGTCAATTGCATACGTTGCAGCAGGGTGAATGGACTGTCCCAGAGAGAGTACCGCAAAAGACACGATCGCATTGGGACTCTGGGTATATTGGAAGGTGTGTAAGAGGGTTGGGGTGAAGTATGCTGGAAAATGGTTTGAGGAGGTGCCTGATAAAGTGAGATCAAATGAGGATGGCAAGGTATGGTGGGACAAAAGTGTCATAACAACCAAGTAATTAGAACATAATATCCGGATTTGGTCGTCATCGACAAAGTCTCAAAAAACTGGAAGTTTCACTACCCTGGGACAGGAATGTGAGAGAGAAGGAGAACGAGAAGTGGAGCAATTATGCTCCATTGGCCTTGGAGATAAGGCGTATACACGGAGTTAAAACACAAATAATCCTGGTCATAGTTGGTACACTAGGTGTAATATCAAGTCGTCTGGAAGGATAATTGAAAAAACTACAAATCTTCAATGTTTTAGGCGGCCTTTAGACCTCTGCAATTGTAGGTACCACCAACATCCTTAGGAAAACACTTGATCTTTGAAGCTCCTGGTTTGAAGCCAGGATTGAGGGAAATCCTCTGGAAATGAATCCCATCCCTTTCCAGAGAGACGTTGATAAACGAAATCAGAATTATTATTCACTAGGTGTTTTCACATAGGGCATCAAAGATTTTTCTTTGAGAACACCCTGTGGTGTTCCCTGAAGTTTGAGTGACAAGAAGTCTCCTCAGATTTTTAGTACTCTCCACATCATTAGATATTTGCAGATTAATTTGCGTTTTCACAAAAACAGTTTACTATTGATTTTTCATTGATACCCATTATTGGTCTTCACTGGAACTACAGTGGCAATGAGACCCTCTAAGGTTCCAATCCTTTTCGCACCTATCCAATGGAGGTTTCGTTAGTGCTTTCTTGTTTTGGTCTTTCTATTCTCCTTGATCCTCCTTGACTATTTGCTGTGGTATCAGTTGATGCAGACACTTTTTTTCGAGTGGAGTAACTTACAATATTATAGTTTCAGTTTTCTTGATTCCATGTGGTGTCTCTTTGTGTTTTACTTCTGTAGCAGATTCTATATATATGGCTAGTGCCTGTAGCTCATGTGTGTTAATCTCTGCATTTTCTTTAATATTTCAGTTTTTTTCATTACTGTTAACCGTTTTATCGTCTCAGCCATTCCTTTGATTCCAAGCTCTTCCATTCTTTTTTTCAAAGTTTTTCAGTATTGTTCCTAGTGCTCCTACTATTATTGGTGTTATCTTGACTTTCTTCATCTTCTTTATTCCTTTCAGCTCTCTGTCTAGTTTTGTGTATTTGCTCAGCTTCATCATCTCCTTGATATTCACTCTGTGGTTTGTTGAAACGGTGAAATCTACCATCTAGCAGGACTTTTCCTTCTTGTTAACTATGATCACATCTGGTGTTCTTGCTTAGATTTGTTTCAATGTTCATGTTCTATAGGATTTTGTGATTTTTGTTTTCAAGTACTGTTGCCGGTTTGTGCTTATACAATTTGTCTGGATTTTCAAGATACAGTTGTTTGCATAATTCCCAGTGTACTACCTTCCCCACTTGACTGTGTCTATTCTTATATTCTTGTCAGGCTAGTTTTTGTATTCGCTTATTAGGTGTTTTATTGTTTCCTCTCTTTGTCTGCAGAATGTGCATTTGCAGTTTTTCTGTTGACGTTTCCTTTTAGTAGCCACGTACAAGTGTTTTCGTTAGTCTCATTTGTCATCATTATGAATCACCCATGTAGCTGTTTCTCTTACTGTAGTATTGTGATTCGTATGGATACGAAACTTCCCAATAGCACTCTGCCTGACGAAGCGCTAGCTCTGTATACTACCCCAATGGTGTCCGCCATGTTACTTTATAGTGTTGACGTCGGACCTGACGTATCGTTCTTGTGTGCTAATAAAAACCTTATTTAAAGGGTATACAGTATTTGTTTTACTTACAAAACTTACTATTTTATTTTTCTCGTCTTATCTCTTGCCTCTCTATTTTCTGTCTTGTTCATTTTTTCAGTGCCTGTTGTTGTGGTAATAATCGTTTTGCTATTATGTATTTTTCTTATTCTTTTTTCATGTACTTCACAGTCTTTTATACAAATCAGTCCTCTTCCTCCATCTTTCCTATTCACATATACTCAGTCAGCATCATGCTTTGGGTGTAATACATTGTGCATGGTCATAGATTTCCTAATCTTCTGGTTGGGATGCCTAAGTTCTGCTTTGGTCCACCCAATAAACGAGCCAGAGTATCGTACTAGTGACACTCCCTATGTGTTTATACCTTTTATTAGGTTTCTACTTCTATAGTTTAGTTTTTAGGAGTTTTCTTGCTCTTCTCAGATATTGCTTTAGTATTAGTGAACTTGTATCCGGCTAGGTACTTTCTAAGTTATACTATACTAAGTTAGTTATACTAAGTTAGTTATGCTAAGTTAGTTATACTCAGTTCGTTATAGCCATAATGCTCCTTAAAATGACGAATATGATAAAGAATCTCTTCTTTTAAGATCTTATAAGACCCCTTTTTTGTATTTTTATCTCAGTTATGTATTGTTCAACAGCTGTCAGTCCAAGTCTTTATGATTTCATTGTATTTTTATTAATAATCTTGCCGGTATTTTGTACATTCTCATGCATTTTATTATTCATGCTTGAGAAATCATGTCATAAACTTCCTCGTAATCAATCTATGCCATAGTTATATTCTTTCTTGTACTTCTTTACCTCCTTCTAGATATTTTGGTTTGTGGTTTGTGTATAATGTATTATGTGTTCCTTTTTTTCCTTTTTGACATCCTTTCAATTCCTCGGGGAGAAGTCCACAATGTTTAAGCGAGTGGTGAATTTGTTCACTCAGTTGTGGCGTTAATATTTTCTATAGTTGCTAGACGTGGTTCTCCTTTTGTAGTGTTCTATCTTTGGTCATCCATTCTGGCATGTCTGCTTCGTTGATGCAACTTTTCAGATTTTGAATGAGCCTTTATATAGCGTCATGAATTTTTGGAACCAGTATACATGAATTTTGTCGTGACCTGGTGATTTCCAATTTGCCATTTTTTGTAAGGTTGTCTTTAGGGTTTCCTTACTGAATTCATTCTGTCCCTTCTTCAGTTTGCTGTACCTCGTTTTTGCATGCATTTCTATTGTGATATTGTCGCTCTTCCCATATTTTACTCCAATAGCTTCTTTATTTTTTTACATAGGCATTAGCACTAATCAAGACCCGGAGGCCACTTGAGGATAATAGTTAAGAGTGTACAGTAGTCAATTGGACAATATAGTAATCGTTAGTAATGGAAATTCGGTAAATTTGTTAACTAAAGTGGAACAGCTCATCAAGAACTTGTTTACATTGGAATTGAATACAATCAGATTAAAGCAGAGACAAAATCGCAACATCTCTTCTATGAGAAAGAGGTTGCAGGGAAGAGAAAAGGACATCTCCCACCACTACGAGGCTATGAAGTCTATTTTGAACTCTATCAAGACAGGGCAAGTCCTTTCTAGCAGCTCCTGCCCAGATGTGGCAACAGTACTCCATCCTTGTACGTACCTGGCTCTTATATAGATAGTGAATTGCATCAGCAGTGAGATATCTACTGGATAGTCGATAGAAGGATCCCACCATTTTTCCAACAGCCTTGGCAACAGATTTGATGTACGTGTTCCATTTCAGATCGGGAGTAAAGGTCAAGCTCAGAAGCTTGTAAAAAATGAGGCCTCCCCAAGACGAGAGCCATTCATTTCAATTGATGCCAGAGGGTGGGGGGTCAAAGCGTTGATGATGTAAAGATAAAAGCTTGGTTTTATATGCATTAAAAGTAACTAGCTACCTCTTCACCCATTGTACCATGCGCTCAAGATCAGAGTAGAGAGAATCGGAGAAAACTTGGTCGTTTACGGTCTTATATGTGCTACCATAGATGATAGTGTCATCAGCATAAATGTCTACGAATGATATAAGGATGTGATTTGGAAGATCATTAATGTAGATCAGGAAGAGTGTTGGGCCCAGGATGGAACCCTGAGGGACTCCAGAATTAATACTGTGAGCTTCTGATTTTTTCCCATCAAATATTACTCTTATGAATCTATCAGAGAGAAATGATTTAATAATTGAGAAGACATTTCCAGCTATACCATAGCTGGAAATCTTGTGAAGTAAACCTTTATGCCATACACTATCAAAGGCCTTCGATATGTCAAGAACAATTACCCTACAAAGGTTGGCGCTGTCAAGAGATTCACTAATCCTACGCGATATAACTGTAAGCACATCTGCTGTAGATCTAGCAGAATAGAAACCATATTGCAGGAGATAGTTGATTACTTCTGTATTTAACACAGATTCCAGCAACTTATTCATGACGCACAGGAGACTTATTGGCCTGTACTGAGAGGGAGATGAGTGATCATTTGGATTCTTAAATACAGGGTATACTGATGAGATTTTCCAGGGTGATGGGAAGCAATTCTCCTTAAGACAATGTTTAAATAGTTTTGTAAGTATGGGCGCTAGTTCTGGTTGAAGTTTTTGGGTACTATAATTGGAATACCGTCAGGACCAGTTGCTTTACTGGAATCAAGATTGTTGATTAACTTAGCAACATCACATACAGATATTTGTATATCACATAGTGTGTTTTCTGAAAAAGGAGGAAATATTGGTGGTTGGCGGCCTTGGTCGTAAAGGGTAGAATTAGCTGCAAAGTTTTTGGCAAAGAGTTTGGCTTGGTCTGATGCTGACGAGATTACCTCAGGTCCATTGATGATAGTTGGGATAGAGCACACGCTTCTGTTCAGGATTCTGTTTGCTATTTGAACCATGGCTGGCTGTAAGGTTTTTGCTGGAACTTTTTTGAGGGTATAAAACGGTCTATACCTACAATTAACCATCAGGTCTGATACTATAGATGACACATCATTTTTCAACATGGAATGGAGAGGTAGATCTGATATAAATGTACGGAAGCTATCCCAGTCAGCCATAGTGTATCGATATACTGTATGATTGAGAAGTGAATCTGATGACTTTTTACATTTCATTTTTATCTTATCTGATACAACAGAGTGGTTGGAAAATCCAAGTGGAGACAGAACGGAAACTGAACATAGTTCAGGGCAAGTTGTGAGAAAAAGGTCTAGGAGACTCGCATACTAGCCGTCAGTGTCGGGCACACGGGTGGATTCATGAACAATCTGAGTGAGGTCATAAACAATGGAGAAATCATGACAGAACCTCCCCTCATCATCAGTCTTGTTTGAGTGGATTAACCATTCCACATTATGAACATTGAAGTCTCCACAAACGTGAATGTTAGCTGAAGGATAAGCAGATAGGACTTGGTCAATTTTCTCAGATATGCTTTGAAGATAATAACTCTGTTGTTGTGGAGGCGATAGAGAGTAAATTTAAATGCAGTAGTGTGAGCAACTGCAACCCGGAAGCACATATAGGGTAAGTTAGGATCTTCTCTGGAGATGTCTCTACCACATGGAACGCCATCTTTAATATAGGCACATATTCCAAGCCCATTTGGAAGTTAAGTTAGAGTATCCTTTAATTACGAACTCATCAAGGAAAATACTGTCTAATGCCAGTTTCGCTTAGAAATAATAGGTCTGTTATTGGGTTTCAACCTCTGGAAGGTTAGAATGTAGACCTCTGATATTGGAGAAGGAGACATGGTAGTGGAAATCTACGTTGGAAGTTGGAGATGCGGTTTAATCGTGTATTTTTTCTTGAAACTTGTCCTGATGGAGTTTTGGGATTTGTGTACTAGGTCGACAGACTTGCTTAGAGCAGAACAGAGAGGGAAATAAGGAGAGAAATTATGGTTTCCGTTTTGCTAGAAATTTTTTTTTTGTAGCACATGATAAGGTAAAGCCGTAACAATTACCCACTAATATGGCATCGAGAAGCCCCACCAGAAGCTACTGCATGGTCCAGAATCCATTCACCAAATGGCAATACAGCAGCCGCAGTACTTTGCACCTGCTGATAGGACAGTTTCCTTAGTGGTTAACCCACGGTTCGGGTCCCTGATTATCAGGTTGATAGCTTCAGCCCAGATAAAACGTTTTCTCCAGCACCTTATTAGTGACATGGTTACAAGGATAGACATAGAAACAGAAAATTTCTGACGTCTCTGGCGACTGTTCGGGCAAAATACTGCCAACCTAGAATACAGCTTTTTTTCTTCCTTTGTCAGAAAAATCACTCATTAAAAAATGAGGACTGAGGGACAAATTAAGAGAAGCGAAAGTAACAGAATCTGCCGATAACGCATCCACAATGCGTTCTCTACTCTTTGTTAGAAAATTATTTTATCAAGTATTGGACTTCTGTCAGGTCCAATCATTTTGTTTTTGTTTTTCCTCCATTTACATTTCATTGATTTCAAAGGTTCTGCTTTGCTTGCACTGTTCCGATTTATATTCGTATCATCTCCCTTCTTTTGCTGTTCTTTCTTTTTTTTACTTCAGTTCTTTCTGCTTCTTATTTAGCCTCATTTCTACTTTGCTATTCTCTTCTGTCATCTTATATAGCATTTTGACTTATTTTTATAACCTTGTTGTTCTGGGTTCCAGCCTGAATTCCCATCCAGGTTTTGTCAGTTCATTATCTTTCCTCAAACTTCAAGCTTACTGCTTTGGCACCACCGTAAATGAAATTGTTTTAATCTGTTGGGATGTATGGGAGAAAAATTTTCACCACTATTTCTGCTTTTAATTTCTTCTATTCTGGATTCCTCAGAAGAGAGAGTTTTCTTTTCTTTCATTATTATTATTATTATTATTATTATTATTATTATTATTATTATTATTATTATTATTATTATTATTATTGTTGTTGTTGTTGTCGTTGTTGTGGATAAGTAAAATAAATTGGTTTATAGTGACAACAAATGCTGCATCTAAAGATAATAATTTCGATACATAAAATTTATAATTCGACTAACTTTTGTCTTATTATCCTGTGTTTTTACTTTTCAACGTTTGAAGAAGAAAACGTTTAATGGTTGTGTGAGATTCCATTCCTAATACCTTCGTTTCATGTCCAGATCTTAACAAGAACAAAATGATTTGAAAAATTTGTAACTTTTGTATTTTTATGGGTGAATTTAAGCTTACATTATGATGTCATCAATTTTTGGAAAGCGAGAATATTAATTTATTTTTCATGAAATTATAAAAGAATTGTAAAACCATTCTTACATTCTGCAGAAATTGGAAATTTACCAAAATATTCTTTTACTTTCTTTTCTCAAACAAAATTAACGATAAAATAGCAATTCGTTTTGGTAACAATTTGTTTGTTTCACACAAGCCAATTGACGTTAATCTTGACTTGTTTATTTTAAAATAATTTACTTCATGAATCAACTGTGATAAATAGAGAGTGACGAATTGTTTTCTAATTTTTTACAACATTTAAACTAATTGAAATCAAATTTTAAATTCAACTCATGAACTTTTCCGCATGAACACTTTCAGTGTTACACAAAGAATTATAGACTCAAACTAAATCAAACATAATTCTCTGTTAATCATATTTTCACCTGATGTATTTTTCTCATGTCTTCCATGATTATTGCAAAGTTTTACTCATGTGTGGAATATATTTATTATAATTATATATTAAGTTATCAGTTGTTTAGTTTTATTTATTTTATTAATGATTCAACTTTTAAATTGAATCTGAAAAGAATATTATTGACATTAAAGAATTCATTTATTATAACCAAAGCTACGATATTAAATGGACTCTCATTTGCAATTAAATAGCATATAACACAAGACTCTTATTTTCTTCACATTTTTCTTAAAACATTTTTTATGGCCAATGATTTATTATTAAGAAAACTTGTAAACCGTTATCAAATAAAACATCATGAAAACAAGAGTTAGAATAAATCAGTGTTAACTCGGCATAATCTTTCATCGCAAAAATGGTTGCTATTGAAGAAGCAAACAAAATTAAGTCTCTTGTGTTTTTTCTTTTTTTACTAAAGCTTGCAAGCCTAGAATCTTCATGGTTGTCATCAATCATTCTTAGTCAGACAACACAGCAAGGAACATGCTGCAGTTAAACAGGCACTCTTTAAAAAGAAGGAAAGAACAACCTATTAAAAATGATTGTGTTAAAGATTACATGCCGGAATTTCCATAAAGATTCAAATCACATTCATGCTGTTTCCATCAATACAACAGCGACTTTAAATAAAATTAAAATTCGTGTGTTTAGGTTGCATTTAAATGCACTCGTAGGGGCAATGTGTCTGCTAAACTAATTGCCAGTAACAAGTGAACAAAAATCAGTTGGTTATATGATGATACATAAGCTAAAGTTTTGTGTTCAAGGACCATCACTACCTGCTACCAAACCTAAACGAAATATTTGCTAAGTAAAATGGCGGAAAATATGTTTCCAAAATAGACTTAAGCGAGGCATACCTACAAATACCAGTAGAGAAAGATAGCTTGAAACTTTTGTGTATGTCAACGCACAAAAGAACTTTATAAATTCAATAGATTAGCATTTGGTATAAAAGTAGCACCTGCAATTTTCCAATAGGTATTTGATACTTTGCATAGCGGTTTGGATTTCGGAATAGGCTATCTGGGCAATATTCTTATGCGTAGTCAAAATGTTGAACAACATAGAGATCATGTATTTTAAGTGTTTGATAGAATAAATGAATACGGCTTCACAGTGGAGGAAGCAAAATGCGAAGTTTTTTGGGGAACGAATTAAATACCTGGGTCATATAATAGATAAGGACGGGACGAAACCCGATCAAGACAGGTCCACAGCTATAAAAGACTTGCCAGTACCTCATAATGTAACTACATTGCAGAAATTTTTAGGGCTTGCAAACTATTATCAAACGTTCATTAAGAACATGCATGAATTGCGTACGATATTGAATGCACTATTAAAAAAGGACAAAAAATGTAACTGGACGCCTGAGTGTCAGGCAGCATTTTAGAAATTAAAAGATGTATTAACGTCAGATTTATCCCTGACTCATTTCAATCCGAAACAAGAGATTATTGTCGCAACTGACGCAAGTTGTTATGGAATCGGGGCGTGAATTCTACACAAGATGCCTGATGGGTCCACTAATCTGATCGCCCATGCGTCGAGAACTTTACTTCCTGCCGAGAAGAATTACTCCCAAATCGAAAAGGAAGCACTGGGGATCATATTTGGGGTTACAAAATTCCATCGTGAAAAGGACTATACACAAATACTATGTAATATGATCAAGGAACTACCAGTCACTTTGAAAGATATAATAAGGGAGGCTGAAGAAGATAGTTTGATCACAGAAATGAAACAAAAAATTAAATCGTATGAATCGGTGGTGGAAGCTTATTCTATGTGCAATGAGGTACTGTTGTACCGGGAAAGAGTAGCTATACTACAAAAGAAAATTCTAAAGGATTTTCATATGAGGCACACTGGGGCTACATGAATGAAGAGCCTCATGAGGTCCTACGTTTACTGGAAGAATATGGACACTGATATAGAAGGCACGGTAAAGTTTTGTAAGGGATGCACATTTGGCTGCAAAAGCGCCCCCAATACAATTTAGCCTGTGGCGTAAAGCAGACCGCCCATGGCAAAGAATACATGTACATTATGCAGGCCCACTGGATGGAAACTATTATTTAATAGTGGTAGACAGTTTTTCAAAATGGCCTGAGATATTTCAAAGTCCAACGGCGGATTTTACAATCAGTGCTCTTCACGAATTGTTCACTAGGTTTGGTGTAGTTGATTGTCTAGTGTCAGACAATGGCACACAATTCACTTCAGCAGATTTTAAAAGCTTCTGCGAGGATTTCCAGGTTAACCACATAACGATGCCATTCTATCATCCCCGATCGAACAGTCAGTTTGTACATACGCTGAAAAGAGCCCTGAAAAAGGCTAAAGGGATGCCCTCAGAAAAGTTTTTACAAGTTTACCAAATTATGCCAAATGAAAGGACTCCATCAAAGATGTTACCGGCAGAGTTAATATTCGCAAGGAAAATTAGGCCGGTCTTCAAGAAACTTTTACCAAAACAGGTGAAACTGCCAAATTATATAGTTCCTACAAAGAGGTATTTACTGGGTGAAAAGGTATTTTTCCAGGTAAACAAAAGTAATAGCACGATGTTGGAACTAGAAAAGGTCCAGAAAAGGATCGGGCGGATGGTCTACATTATCGAAGGTGCAAGATTTACGCACAAGAAACATTTAAACCAAATTCGGAAACGTATGACTGATAACAAAAGACAACCGCCTGCTGAACAAGAAAAAGTAATGGACCAGATATATAACACGTTCGACTTGGTAACACCACAAGCAGCCGGACAATGCCGGTCCTCCAAGCAAAGGAAAATGGCCGACTGGATAGAGATCAACCCCAGGAAAAAGAGCTATACGATCATCCCAGGGGAATGAAAAGCTCGGGAGAGATGTGTTGTGGGGTACAAATCACCCCTATTTGAGAACTAAGTGGAATCAACCAGTCCTATGAATATCACTGGTTTCAGAGACTAAATGGAGACATTCATACCATGTTTAACCGTATGCTATGAACACGTTCCTCTCATACCACTTTAGTGGCTCCTGTATTCTTTATGATAAATACATATAATATTTTATACATTTTACACTACTTGTGGTTTCTTTCATTTGAAACCCCTACCACGGGTCTACAACAATTATATAGAAAGGGAGAATTGTATAGCTGGGTGTTAGCTTGAGATGTCGCTATACTTGTCATTTTGGTGATCAAATCTCCATTTCCTAAATTGTTGAGAGGGGTGATTTCGAGATAGGGCTGTTGCAATTTGGTTACTAATACCTTAATTTTGGTATCCTGAGTTGAGAGTTCCTCAGCTTGCTAAAGGATTGACAGCGGTTCTCTTGTGGATGTCACCCCAACATAATTTAATCAATCATTTTCAGGTCCTCACTTGCAACTGTGATAGTATCCTTCCTTCACAACTTTCTAAGTACATGCATTCTGTTCATAGTGCAATACTCAATTTAGTAATTAGAGCTCAACTGTTTGACCAGTTCAGATACAAACATATAAAGTGAAAAAAACACTAAAAAGCAGGTTTACCTAAAGGCTGAAATGTTACATTATGTTAAGGTAGGGAAGTCCATTCTCGGAGTTCTGATTGGTTGCTAATAATTTATCAGAAAATGTTTGTTTGATTTACCTATTGCAGTAATTGGAACACTTTGTGCTTGTAAAGTGTCAGTTTTATTCTATGCACAGAACTAGCGCTACATATCTCCAAATCCTGGAACGGGTTCTTTCAACAATGCTCTACATGCTTCCTTCAATATATTTTTATCGATTACTTAAGAATTAATTAGTAAAAATGATACAAAGTTGCGTTAAACATAGACCATATATTTAAAAACAACAACAAAAAGGAAAGGCAACTGTTTCAAAATCTATGTTAAATGTACCAAGATGCAGTTTTTGAAAATTATTGATTTAGCAATTAAATGCTGTAAATTCAAGTAAACTTAAATAATCATCTGCTCTTTTGGTGATTAAAGGAGATTAATATATTGGAAGAGAGCTGTATTATAGATTTCTTGTGTGAAGTAGAAGAAATTCTCGTGGCATTGAAACAAGATATGAAATATAATCACACGCTTTTCATATAAACACAAAGAGTGAATCAGAATTTTAGCTAAACTAAATATAGTCATCCATTTTGTCAATAGTTCCCAAGGTTTTCTGAGTGGCACTTTATTGCTCCAAGGCTAAACAATACTAAGGATGTCAACATAGCATGACTCAATAAATTAACTTCTGTGGACAAAGGCAAAGACAATACGGTTGTAGTGTGATGAAGTGGAATCAACAGAACTTTGCTTTCCCTCTACTCAACTTCTTTTGTCCATTCATTGTGAAGAGGTTTTTCGCTGAAGACACAAGAAATAAAACAATTTGCGGAATTTTATTCTCCAATGATACTTCAGAGTTATACAAAAGATTTATAAAATCAAGAGTTCAAATAAGGATAAGGTTATATGTCTTTAATTATGAAGAAAATTTTGTGCCCGAATTTCTGTGAAATAATGATAATAATGCAACAAATAATGACAAAACAAAAAGATATGAGCTGTTTGTATTTTTGTAAATTTTTATACTCAAACTTTTTCACAGATATTTTTGCACACTATTCAATATTATTATGGAATTTATTTAATTGCAACATTAAACCTAAATTAGCAGTAGGGGTTGAGAATGTTTTAATCACGCTATTATTTCACATGTGAGGATTGGATTAAAATTTAATTTAAATTAACCAATTTACCACTTTACGACTGAATTAAAAAAACATTAGCCTGAAACTTGAAAACACTATTTATAAATAGATCGGTATTAAAGTCCAAATTTTTAAGTAGATATTGATCTTGGATGCATATGAGAAGATCATGGCTCTAAATTTGGTCTCGTCTCATAATTCAAGGATGATTAGTGTTTTCCTTGTAACATGGCTACTTTCAGATTTAAAGTTCATAAACACTTTTTTCTCATCATTCATCAAATCTTATTCAATCCATTTATTATTTTTAATCCTTTCATAATATTCATTATCACTTAACTGCTTATCGGTCCTGGATATGACCTAAAACTATATCCAATTGTGAGGCCCCACCTTGCGGGCCTTGGGGAGTGTAGAGCCACTCTTTAATTGCCATTTCTCCCAGGTCCACTCTGACTCGGAGTGGTAGTACCTGTTAGGGTTCCAACTATGGGTTAAATAGAATTCGACTTAAAAAAATATACTCCATTAAAAATCGTTCCTCAAAATAACTAGATTCAGCATTAAATAACCTGCAAAAGGTTGATATGCCGTAAAACAAAAACAACCAACCAACATCAATTGCTTATCCATTAATTTCATAAAGCATAATCTTTATGGCCTCAAGGTTTTATAAAAGAGTGAGGTGTGGGAAAGGAGGCCACAACCAAGAATACGTTAAATGAATAACGTTGGAAATGTGTAGATTCTGACTCCATATAATTAAAGACAGACGAATATTGAAGGTTGAGAACCGATTTTATTTACTACTGACACATTGTATTAGGAGAGGCAAAGTGTTCGTAGGATGGAATGTGATTTAACAAAGGAGATGAATGTTTGTAAAATGTTTGTAGGTATGTAGGAATTGACAAGGAATGAATGTTCGTAATATGTTTGTAGGTATGTATGAATTGACAAGGAATGAATGTTCGTAAAATGTAACTTATCTTTTGGACGATGGAGATGGTTAGGGTAGGCTGGTCATCCTGCTGTCGGTGATGCGTGTCCTGACTTGTAACTGGAAAGCGGGTGACTTTTTCATCAGCAGCTAGCAGCCTGGTGTCTTCGTCTTCTTTTTCCTCCTTTCTTTGGTTTGTATGAATTAGGCAGTGTTTAGAATTGAAGGCGTTTGGCCCATAACATGAGAGCATAATCGGCTTCAGTTCACTGGTGCCTTATTTCTTTTTCTTCTTTATTATGTCTCTCCAGGTTTGGTGACAGAATCCGTCCATACGTTCACTGACGCAGCGGGGCGAGTTCTCTTCTCTTCATCTCTTTAGGTCGGGCGGGAGAATCTGTTCGTGCGTTTACTGATGCAGGGCGAATCTCCTCTTCCTTTTTTCAGTTCCCTCAAATCCCTCGTTTTTATAGTGGCAAACTGGCTCCCAGCAACTGCGATATTTGAGGTGTTTATTTTAGGCGCGGAGCTCTGCCATTAGTCGATAATTATTTTGTGGCTATCTTATTCCCCCCCCCCCCCCAACCAAGCGGAAGCGATGCATGGAGCCATGTGCAAAAGACGATTTTTTATTTTGTCTCTCATGGTGGATGCGTTAACATCCGGTTCACTGCTAATTCTCATCATGTTCCCACATCTTCCAGTATGTTTAGCCTTGATAAGTGTTTACTTATCAGTAAAATAAATAGATTTTAAGAAAAATGGAAAATAGACTCTCACATCAAATTAAATATTTTTTTAGTAATTTTTTGTACAGCAAAATATATGAAAATTTAAATTTTAATGAAATCTTCTCGGGTAAGTTTTGGTTGACTTGGAAATATTGGTGAGACATTTTAACGAATGTAAATTTTAGCAGTTTTATATATGGCACAACTTTTTAAGTTCTTGTCTAAATTTACTTTTATGCACGAGAATGTACCCAAAGTCATTTGTGAGTTCTTTTAAATAAAACAATTTACTAGAGATTATCCTATTGGACACTTGTAGTATATTATATAAAATGTACATATCAAGGTATGTCATATAACAGAAAAGCAGACATTTTGGAATAACATATCAGCATATAAGAGTATAATAAACTCAATGGATCAGAAATTATTGAAAGTACTCATTGTTTTTTGCATTGATCTGTAAATACAAACAAAGAATATTCATTATTTTATGCCTTTTCTTTGCTTTTGCCTGCATTATTTCATTATTTTTCTTATCTTTTCTGTTGTCCATTTTTTATCCAAATGTCATGCAATCTGAAATTCATTTCACAACAAGAAAATGAATGACAGAACGCAAATATTCTGTGTTTTCCATGTTATCTTACTTTTATACTGATTTGTTTTATATCACGATTTCTACAACTGTTGGCTTTTTGAATATTTTCCTTTTATTTCATATCAATTTTAATATCTCCTTCCCCTTCTCTCTTTCTTTTCAGTTTTCTCTAGTTTTCTCACCTCCTATCTTTTCCATTCATTCTCTCCATTTTCTCAAACCGTTATTGCAATGCAGATTTATCTCAGAAATATATATTAACTTAAAAATAACAGTATAGTATCAAACAGATTCTACATTGTGATCTTGAATAGAAAAACGTACATCAAAATTATCCATTCTTTCTTTAAGAAAAAGTCACTGCAAATCAATGGTGAGAGCATTTCTGCTTTGTATTAAATGTCTCATATTCCAGATTTATTTGTGTTTTTAATTAGGAATCACCACTTATCAAGACAAGAAGCCACTTGAGGATAAGGTTAATGAGATGGATTGAATCATAAACATTTTTATGAGGATTGAAAGTGATGAATGGAATGGTCGAAATTTGAATTCTCGTGAAGACGATTTATGGCAAGTATTCATTGACAGTGGATTTGAAACAAATAAAATTGTCGTTATAGGGAAGCAGTGCCGTGGTAATATGTTCCACAGGTAAGTACTTCTTGGAAAGAAACTCTTATCATGGAAATTCCATATTATATTAAAAACATGGAGGAAGAAAGGACAATGCTTTGTGGTCGAGGTTCACTTAAATAAACGGAGAAGATATTATTTATATTTTTGTTTTTAATCTATGAATGCTATAGAAGCATTCAAAGGCAGCCGAGGCAAGAGGTTGTCAGTTAGCGTCAGTGTTAGTTTTGACAAGCGTGTTAAAGGAAAGTGAGCAAACACCTATACCCTTAGATTTTATTTAACATGCAACTATTGTATATAGAATTTCAGATATGGAAGATCGTATAATATAATCATTTTGTGCTTATAATATTTTAAATGTGCTTAGAAGTTTTAAGAGACTTGGAGTAAAGTGTAGTCTGCCTTCGTCTAAAAGTTATGTTTAAAACCATGCGAACGGATGTAAGCTAAAATAGGAAACATATGATATCAACGAGAGATTTCGTAAGTAGTGGGAAGTAAAGCCTCATCATTTATTTTCGAGGGAAAAAGTTGTCAAGTCGACAGAGAATTGACTAATAATAACAATGCTGCTATTTGAAGAAATGCAGATTTCTTTCAGAATTTCCGGAACCTTAATTTTTTTTATTTCACTACTGTATAGTCATCGCAACTCTGATGACAATTGCCACCACTGCCACAAATGTTGATTGGTTTATTTTATCTCTATTTGTAAGCTTTCTAAATATATCCAAGACAATTGTGCATCTATTCATTAGTTTTCGTTATTTTTTTGCGTGATGATGATGATGATGATGATGATGATGATGATGATGATGATGATGATGAGTTAGGGCTTTTGAATTAATACGAAAGACAAGAAAAACGTTTTTCCTGGAAGATTTTTTTCGTATGTAAAGGAGTTGTTTATTTTATTTACTCGTAAATATGTGTAAATTTGTACCTTATCACCGTCGTGAACGCCGTGGAAAAATGCATGACATTTGTTGGGACTGTTTGAATTAATACGAAAGACAAGCGTCTTTTCGGAGAGTTTTTTTGTATGTAAAGGGGTTGTTTATTTAGTGGGAAGCAAGAAAAAAAAAAGGAAAAAAAGAACGAAAATTTTCCAATCGAAAATTTTCCAAGTGATAGTGTTTTCTGCTAGACGGGTGTTTCTTGTGAAAGTTTGGCAAGAGGGAACCATAGAATGGAGCTCAGCCGAGCACCTGCACTGAAAATAACGATAAAGCAGAGACAAACTCGCAACATCTCTTCTATGAGAAAGACGTTGCAAGGAAGAGAAAAGGACATCCCCCACAAGGCTACAAAGTCTATTTTGAACTCTGTCAAGGCAGGATAAGTCCTTTCTAGCAGCTCCTGCCCAGATGTGGCAACAGTACTCCATCCTATGACGTACCTGGCTCTTATATAGATAGAGAATTGCATCAGCAGTGAGATATCTACTGGATCGATAGAAGGATCCCACCATTTTCCCAGCGGCCCTGCCAATGGATTTAATGTATGTGTTCCATTTCAGATCAGGAGTAAAGGTCAAGCCCAGAAGCTTGTAAAAACATGAGGCCTCCCTAAGACGAGAGCCATTCATTTCAATTGATGACAAATGGGGATCAGAGCGTTGATGATGTAAAAGATAAAAGCTTTATTCTATTGTTGTTATTGTTATTTATTATTATTATTATTATTATTATTATTATTATTATTATTATTATTATTATTATTATTATTATTGGATCACATGGAGCTTTCACACAAGTCAACAAACGATCTGATTGGAAACCTGTGGTGTTCTCTTGAGGCTGAGTGATAACAAGTCTCCCCAGACGTCCAGTTCTGTCCACCTCCTTCGATAGCATTTGCAAATGAATTTGTATCATCGCAACAACCTCTTACCATTGATTTCTCGCCGGCAGTGGCCATTGATTTATACTGGAATTTGAGTGGCACTAGGCCTCCCTAAAGTCCCAGTTCTCTTTGCGCTTGTCCAACCGAGGTCTGGCTGGTGCTCTCTCCTTGGTCTTTCAGTCCTTCTAGACCCTTCTCAGCTCTTTGGTGTCACTTTTTTATTGGGAGAAGCGGTGGTGAAACTATGGGGGGGATGCATGATGGGGGTGTAGAACTTGCAGCTTCGGTGTTCTTCATTCCCTGTAACGCTTATTCGTTATATTGTCTTGTATTATTCTCCACATTCAAGGGTTTTCCTTAATATTTCAGTCATTTTCATTATCGTTAGTCGTTGTACTTTTGCAGTTATTCCTCTGATTCCAATTTCTGACATTCTTTTTTCGAAGTTTTTCGGAATTGTTCCTA
Source organism: Euprymna scolopes (assembly GCF_053919585.1). Lineage (NCBI taxonomy): Eukaryota > Metazoa > Mollusca > Cephalopoda > Sepiida > Sepiolidae > Euprymna > Euprymna scolopes. The sequence goes on along the minus strand of NC_136498.1, from coordinate 85,365,691 downwards.
GTGCTCCTACTATTATCGGTACTATTTTGATTTTCTTCATCATCCAAATCCCTTTTAACTCTCTGGCTAGTTCTGTGTATTTGCTTCGTTTCTCCTTTTCTTTCATACTCAACCTGTGGTCAGTTGGGACAGCAAAGTCTACGATTTGACAGGATTTCTCTTTCTTGTTTATTATAACAACATCTGGTCTTGCTTGGATGGGTTTGTCCGTCTGTATGTCCATATTCCATAGGATTTTGTGGTTCTCGTTTTTGAGTGCTGTTGCGGGTATGCTTGTACCATTTGTCTGTACGCTCAAAATGCAGCCGTTTGCACAATTCCCAGTGCACCGCCCTCCCCACTTGGTCATGCCTGTTTTTGTATTCCTTTTGGGCCAGTTTGCTGCATTCACTTACTATATGGTTTATCGTTTCGTCTCTTTGTCCACAAAGTCTGCATTTGCTGTTTTCTTGTGTTTTATCGATTCTTGCTTTGATATGGTTGGTTCTTATCGAGTTATCTTGTGCTGCAGTTATTAGAGATTCAGTTTCTCGGTTTACATGTCCTTTTGGCATCCATGTCCAGGTGTTTTCGTTAATCTCATCTTTGTCATTCTTATGAATCTTCCGTGGAGTTGTTTCTCTTCCCACTTCTCTTTTCTCATTTTGTCATTTGTCTCTCTGTTTTCTGTTTTGATGTATTTTTCAGTGTTTTTCGTTGCCATAATTATCCTTTCAGTGTTTTGCATTATGTATTTTTCTAGTCTTTTTTCGTGTCCTTCACACAGTTTTCTATACAGATCAGTCCTCTCCCGCCGTCTTTCCTTTTCACATAGAGCCTGTCAATATCGTCCTTTGGGTGTAGTGCATTATGCATTAATATAATTATTATAAGTAGTAGTTGTAGTAGTAGTAATAGTAGTAGTAGTAGTAGTAGTAGTAGTAGTAGTAGTATGTTTTCATTATTATTGTATCTGTTATTGTTATTGTTGTTGTTACTACTATTCTTATTACTACCGATATTAGTGTTACTATTATCATTGTAGATTTTATTTTTATTGTTGTTGGTGGTTGTAATGGCAATAGTGGTTGTGGTGGTGGTGGAGGAGAAAGGTCGGGAGGGGATCTTTGACCTTTGTGGGGAACCCTCCTAGAAATGATGTCTTCATAAAACTATCGGTGGTGGTGTAACCTAAAATTCACTAACCATTTATGGGAGAATGTCAAATCAAAATATGGGAAATAACGACGTGAATGAGGCTGGAACATCTTGCGATGGTCTCACGTCCGGTAGGTGTTCCACTGGTCAACATGGTGGGTCCTGTCGTCATTATACAACTGTTCGAAATTGTGAGGATGTGGCTAGATATAGGGGGAGTGAGAATTGCCAGAGAGGGTCCCAAGACACGAAGGGAGTTGAAACAGGAAATGTCACAAAACCATAGACGGACAAGGAAAGAAGAGTACTGTGGTAATGCTTTGTAAGAAGTGGAAGTACCAAATCTGGTGGATATATCCGAAAAGTAGAGGACAAATGGGAATCGAGAAGAGGAGGAGTTAGAAGTGTGGCGAGTTTGGTATCCCAGTTAAAACAAATTAAAAATAACAACCTACTTTCAGTAATTGCAAGAGAAGAGATTGAAGGGATGGTTAGGAATGAAATGAATAACAAAAGTAAAATTGATGAAACTAGTTCTGATGAAAGAACTGAGAGAGTGGAAGTGCAGAAGGGAAATGTAAGCGATGATGGGAGGCGGACAACTGAGGAAGAATGGAATCCTATGGTTAGGGGAAGTGATGAGAAGGAGTTTGAAGGATCTAAGGCAGATGAGATCATTGGCTCTGAGACAATGGAACCAGTGAAAGGAGCAGATGTATGGAGAAGTGGTGATGAAGTTCGAACTTTGACTTCTGTAGAAAAAGAAGTACTTCAGAAGTTGAGAGGATCTTCTTAGAGACGAGATCATAGATATTCCAAACATGAAGAGTAGTGATAGGCGGAAGGTGAAAAGCGAGGTAAAAATAGTTCAAGGAGTAATTCACAACATCATAAGAAAGAACATATCGATTACGGAACTTAACAGGCTTCTGTATGCAGAGTCATACGTTATTGCAAATCGTCTTGGCTTATTACAGAAGAAAAAGAGAGAAATGAAGGATAGAAGACCATACTGGTAGAGACGGCTTGAAGAAAGTCTTAAACGGTGGTGGAAAGACATTGGTAGAATCAAAGAAATAAGAAAAGGGGTTAAACTGGGACAGAAAGCTAAGGATGAGCTTGAAAGGAGGTATAGATTGCTGGAAAAGGGAACGATGACCGTTCTAACAATGTTAAAAGAGAAGATCCACATGGTGGTATGAAAATTAGAAACTTTGTTAGAAAAAGCATTGCGTTTCGGCAGAACAACCTTTTCCAGAAGAATCAGTCTCAGCTGTTTAAATAATTAAATGGTAGTAAACAGGCGGGAAATAACAACACTCCAAATGCAGATGATGCCAGGAAGTTCTGGATTGGGAGTTGGTCTGTTGAAGGGCGATATAATAAGAAGGCTAGCTGGTTGGGAGAGGTCAGAGAAAGGCTATCAGGAATGCAGCAGATGAAGAGAGTTTAGATTACCATTGATGACGTGAAGGCTGGCATATGAAGGATGACAAACTGGAAGGCACCTGGTTCAGATGGAGCGATGGGCTTCTGGTTTAAACAGTTTCAATGCCTTTATCCACCTATAGCTGCTACCCTGCAAAGGGTCGTAAAGTCGGGAGATGTCACTGATTGGCTTGTTAAGGGAAGGACGACACTGATTAGGAAAGATCCTGCAAAGGGAACAGATGCCAATAATTATAAACCAATTACATGTCTACCACTAATGTGGAAACTGTTAATTGGAATCTTTGCAGAAAAAAAATTATGACCATCTTGTGAGTAATTGTGTCTTCCCTGATGAATAGAAAGGGTGTCGGAAAGGCTTGAGAGGTACCAAGAAGCAACTACTGATTGATAAATCATTAATGCAAGATGCAAAGAAGAAGAGGAATCTATGACATGGTTCCCCATTCATTGATACGTGAAACATTATTGATGATGAAGGTTGCTGAGAATGTAGTAGGGGGTTTGGAGACAAGTATGGCTCAATGGAAAACGGTGCTTACTGCAAACAGAGGTGATGGGGCAGGTTGGCATTAAACGTGAAATATTCCAAGGAGATTAGTTATCCCCACTTCTTTTTGTAATGATAATGATGCCACTGAGCATCCTCTTGAAGAGAGAAAAAGTGGGGTATAACTTTGGATCTGGTGACAGACACATCAACCATCTGCTGTTTATGGATGATTTGAAAATATTCAGTAGAAATGAAAAGAAAATGGAGATTCTGGTAGAACTTGTGCGGACATACTCAGAAGACATTGGGATGGAGTTTGGGATTAGTAAATGTGCGGTACTGGTGATGAAAAGAGGAGTAAAGGTTCATTTGAATGGGATAGTGCTGCCAAATGGAGAAATCATGAAAGAAACAGAAGATACAGAGTCTAAGTATTTGGAAGTGTTGGAGGGTGTAGGCATTATAAACAGAGAAATGAAGGAGAAAGTCAGGAAGGAGTATCTTAGAAGAGTGAAAATTGCAAAGTCGAAAGTGTAGGGAGGAAATCTAATGAAAGCAGTAAATGCATGGGCAGTCAGTGTTTTGAGATACAGTGCGGGAATTTTAGAATGGTCTGAAAAGGATTTGCATGCCATGGATATCAAAACAAGAAAAGTTTTAGCAATGTTTGGTATATTTCACATTCGAAGTAGTGTAGCAAGGCTGTATCCAAAGAGGAAAGATGGTGGGAGAGGATTGAAAAGTGTAAAAGATTGTGTTAGAACCAAGATGTCGTTGAAAGAGCATGTGGTTAGAAGTGAGGAGTGGATGTTTAAGGCTGTGGCCAATGAACTGGAGGTATGTGAGACCAAGGCTGATTATGTGAAACGTATGGATAGAGAAAGGGCAGAGGAACTGGCTAGGAAGAAAATGCCTGGAAGGTTCTTCCAGGATATAGCAAAAGTGGCTGATGAAAATCATGGCAATGGCTTAGAGCTGGGTATCTGGCTAAGAGTACTGAATTTTTGTGAGTGCAGCACAACAGCAGGCAGTAGGAACACGACTGTTCAAAAAAGTGGCAGATTGTAGACTTCTCAGTACCTTAGGACAGGAATATGAGAGAGAAGGAGAATGAGAAGTGGAGCAATTATACTCCATTGGCCTTGGAGATAAGGCATATACACGGGGTTAAAACACACATAATCCCAGTCGTAATTGGTACACTAGGAGTAGTATCAAGTCGTCTAGAGGGACAATTGAAAAAACTACAAATACCCGATATTTTAGGGGGCCTTCAGACCTCTGCAATTGTAGGTGCCACCAACATTCTTAGGAAACCCCTTGATCTTTGAAGCTCCTGGGTTGGAATCGGGATTGAGGGAAAATTTCTGGAAATGAATCCTATCCCTTTCCAGAGAGACGATGATAAACGAAATCAGAATTATTATTATTATTATTATTATTATTATTATTATTATTATTATTATTATTATTAACAGCTTTCTCAATATTTTAACTGATATTATCACATGATTTGATAGATCCTAGTTTTCCTGGATATCTTTGCTCATTCCAAGTGATACAGTTTAAATGGATTTTGCTATTTCTTTAGAAGTAACGCAAAAAGGTTTATGATCAAAATTGACAACATAGTCATTTTCATGTTTCATATTTCTAAGGTTTCCAATTCTTTGGCATATTTGGATATTTTTGTATTCCTTCATTTTTTCGTTTTTGCTCGTTTGTACATTCATTTAAAAATTGTTAGTTTCGTCTTTACTGACTAGCATCTTTATTCTCTGCATCACTTTTCAAAGTCGTTTTGTGTGTTATTGTCGTTTCTTTTTCCAATCCTGTGTACACTTTAAACTCTTCTGTACTTTCTCTCTTTTTTTTCTCTACTTATCTGCAACGTGAAAGTTTGCTGTTTAGCGTATGTTCTTATTCATAATAATAATTATTATAAATTATTAATGTTACATTTTTTTTTTTAATATCCTTATACGTTATCTGCAATTTCCCAGCCAATTTCCATGATGTACACACAGACTTCATGTCCAATAGTCAAATCCAGTTCTTTAACAAATATGTACACTTTACATCATCTTTGCCAAAGAAAAAACGTGAGGAAATTTTATCGTTTCTGAATGCCTTAAATGAAAGACAAATAATTTCTAAACACTAAGAATGAAAAAAAAGTAAAAAAAATATTTCTCATCGAATATCTATTCATTCCAACAAGTAGAAAAACCGTTTTTATATTTTTTTATATTTTATATTTATTAAGATTTTATATTTATTAAGATTTTATGTTTATTAAAATGTTATATTTATTAAGATTTTATATTTAAGATTTTATATTTATTAAGATTTTATATTTATAAAGATTTTATATTTATTAAGATTTTATATTTATTAAGATTTTATATTTAAGATTTTATATTTATTAAGATTATATATTTATTAAGATTATATATTTATTAAGATTTTATATTTATTAAGATTTTATATTTAAGATTTTATATTTATTAAGTTTTATATTTAAGATTTTATATTTATTAAGTTTTATATTTAAGATTTTATATTTATTAAGTTTTATATTTATTAAGATTATATATTATATTAAGATTATATATTTATTAAGTTTTATATTTAAGATTTTATATTTATTAAGATTGTATATTTATTAAGATTATATATTTATTAAGATTATATATTTATTAAGATTTTATATTTATTAAGATTTTATATTTATTAAGATTTTATATCTATTAAGATTTTATATTTATTAAGTTTTATATTTATTAAGATTATATATTTATTAAGATTTTATATTTATTAAGATTTTATATTTATTAAGATTATATATTTATTAAGATTTTATATTTATTAAGATTTTATATTTATTAAGATTTTATATTTATTAAGATTTTATGTTTATTAAAATTTTATATTTATTAAGATTTTATATTTATTAAGATTTTATATTTATTAAGATTTTATATTTATTAAGATTTTATATTTATTAAGATTTTATATTTATTAAGATTATATATTTATTAAGATTATATATTTATTAAGATTTTATATTTATTAAGATTTTATATTTATTAAGATTTTATATCTATTAAGATTTTATATTTATTAAGTTTTATATTTATTAAGATTATATATTTATTAAGATTTTATATTTATTAAGATTTTATATTTATTAAGATTATATATTTATTAAGATTTTATATTTATTAAGATTTTATATTTATTAAGATTTTATATTTATTAAGATTTTATGTTTATTAAAATTTTATATTTATTAAGATTTTATATTTATTAAGATTTTATATTTATTAAGATTTTATATTTATTAAGATTTTATATTTATTAAGATTTTATATTTAAGATTTTATATTTATTAAGATTATATATTTATTAAGATTATATATTTATTAAGATTTTATATTTATTAAGATTTTATATTTAAGATTTTATATTTATTAAGTTTTATATTTAAGATTTTATATTTATTAAGTTTTATATTTAAGATTTTATATTTATTAAGTTTTATATTTATTAAGATTATATATTATATTAAGATTATATATTTATTAAGTTTTATATTTAAGATTTTATATTTATTAAGATTTTATATTTATTAAGATTATATATTTATTAAGATTATATATTTATTAAGATTTTATATTTATTAAGATTTTATATTTATTAAGATTTTATATCTATTAAGATTTTATATTTATTAAGTTTTATATTTATTAAGATTATATATTTATTAAGATTTTATATTTATTAAGATTTTATATTTATTAAGATTATATATTTATTAAGATTTTATATTTATTAAGATTTTATATTTATTAAGATTTTATATTTATTAAGATTTTATGTTTATTAAAATTTTATATTTATTAAGATTTTATATTTATTAAGATTTTATATTTATTAAGATTTTATATTTATTAAGATTTTATATTTATTAAGATTTTATATTTATTAAGATTATATATTTATTAAGATTATATATTTATTAAGATTTTATATTTATTAAGATTTTATATTTATTAAGATTTTATATCTATTAAGATTTTATATTTATTAAGTTTTATATTTATTAAGATTATATATTTATTAAGATTTTATATTTATTAAGATTTTATATTTATTAAGATTATATATTTATTAAGATTTTATATTTATTAAGATTTTATATTTATTAAGATTTTATATTTATTAAGATTTTATGTTTATTAAAATTTTATATTTATTAAGATTTTATATTTATTAAGATTTTATATTTATTAAGATTTTATATTTATTAAGATTTTATATTTATTAAGATTTTATATTTATTAAGATTTTATATTTATTAAGATTTTATATTTATTAATATTTTATATTTATTAAGATTATATATTTATTAAGATTTTATATTTATTAAGATTTTATGTTTATTAAGATTTTATATTTATTAAGATTTTATATTTATTAAGATTTTATATTTATTAAGATTTTATATTTATTAAGATTTTATATTTATTAAGATTTTATATTTATTAAGATTTTATATTTATTAAGATTTTATATTTATTAAGATTTTATATTTATTAAGATTTTATATTTATTAAGATTTTATATTTATTAAGATTTTATGTTTATTAAGATTTTATATTTATTAAGATTTTATATTTATTAAGATTTTATATTTATTAAGATTTTATATTTATTAAGATTTTATATTTATTAAGATTTTATATTTATTAAGATTTTATATTTATTAAGATTTTATATTTATTAAGATTTTATATTTATTAAGATTTTATGTTTATTAAGATTTTATATTTATTAAAATTTTATATTTATTAAGATTTTATATGTATTACGTTTTTATATTTATTAAGATTTTATATTTATTTAGATTTTATATTTATTAATATTTTATATTTATTAAGATTTTATATTTATTAAGATTTTATATTTATTAAGATTTTATATTTATTAAGATTTTATATTTATTAAGATTTTATATTTATTAAGATTTTATATGTATTACGTTTTTATATTTATTAAGATTTTATATTTATTTAGATTTTATATTTATTAATATTTTATATTTATTAAGATTTTATATTTATTAAGATTTTATATTTATTAATATTTTATATTTATTAAGATTATATATTTATTAAGATTTTATATTTATTAAGATTTTATATTTATTAATATTTTATATTTATTAAGATTTTATATTTATTAATATTTTATATTTATTAATATTTTATATTTATTAAGATTATATATTTATTAAGATTTTATATTTATTAAGATTTTATATTTATTAAGATTTTATATTTATTAAGATTTTATATTTATTAAGATTTTATATTTATTAAGATTTTATATTTATTAAGATTTTATGTTTATTAAGATTTTATATGTATTAAGATTTTATATCTATTAAGATTTTATATTTATTAAGATTTTATATTTATTAAGATTTTATATTTATTAAGATTTTATATTTATTAAGATTTTATATTTATTAAGATTTTATATTTATTAAGATTTTATGTTTATTAAGATTTTATATTTATTAAAATTTTATATTTATTAAGATTTTATATTTATTAAGATTTTATATTTATTAAGATTTTATATTTATTAAGATTTTATATGTATTACGTTTTTATATTTATTAAGATTTTATATTTATTTAGATTTTATATTTATTAATATTTTATATTTATTAAGATTTTATATTTATTAATATTTTATATTTATTAATATTTTATATTTATTAAGATTATATATTTATTAAGATTTTATATTTATTAAGATTTTATATTTATTAATATTTTATATTTATTAAGATTTTATATTTATTAATATTTTATATTTATTAATATTTTATATTTATTAAGATTATATATTTATTAAGATTTTATATTTATTAAGATTTTATATTTATTAAGATTTTATATTTATTAAGATTTTATATTTATTAAGATTTTATATTTATTAAAATTTTATATTTATTAAGATTAATATATTTATTAAGATTTTATATTTATTAAGATTTTATATTTATTAAGATTTTATATTTATTAAGATTTTATGTTTATTAAGATTTTATATTTATTAAGATTTTATATTTATTAAGATTTTATATTTATTAAGATTTTATATTTATTAAGATTTTATATTTATTAAGATTTTATGTTTATTAAGATTTTATATTTATTAAGATTTTATATTTATTAAGATTTTATGTTTATTAAAATTTTATATTTATTAAGATTTTATATGTATTAAGATTTTATGTTTATTAAGATTTTATATGTATTAAGATTTTATGTTTATTAAGATTTTATATTTATTAAGATTTTATGTTTATTAAAATTTTATATTTATTAAGATTTTATATTTATTAAGATTTTATATTTATTAAGATTTTATATTTATTAAGATTTTATATTCATTAAGATTTTATGTTTATTAAGATTTTATATTTATTAAGATTTTATATTTATTAAGATTTTATATTTATTAAGATTTTATATTTATTAAGATTTTATATTTATTAAGATTATATATCTATTAAGATTTTATATTTATTAAGATTTTATATTTATTAAGATTTTATGTTTATTAAGATTTTATATTTATTAAGATTTTATATTTATTAAGATTTTATATTTATTAAAATTTTATATTTATTAAGATTTTATATTTATTAAGATTTTATATTTATTAAGATTTTATATTTATTAAGATTTTATATTTATTAAGATTTTATGTTTATTAAGATTTTATATTTATTAAGATTTTATATTTATTAAGATTTTATATTTATTAAGATTTTATATTTATTAAGATTATATATTTATTAAGATTTTATATTTATTAAGATTTTATATTTATTAAGATTTTATATTTATAAAGATTATATATCTATTAAGATTTTATATTTATTAAGATTATATATTTATTAAGATTTTATATTTATTAAGATTTTATATTTATTAAGATTTTATATTTATTAAGATTTTATATTTATTAAGATTATATATTTATTAAGATTTTATATTTATTAAGATTTTATATTTATTAAGATTTTATATTTATTAAGATTATATATCTATTAAGATTTTATATTTATAAAGATTTTATATTTATTTATTAAGATTTTATGTTTATTAAGATTTAATATTTATTAAGATTTTATATTTAATTAGATTATATATTTATTAAGATTTTATATTTAATTAGATTATATATTTAAGATTATATATTTATTAAGATTTTATATTTTTTAAGATTTTATATTTATTAAGATTTAATATTTATTAAGATATTATATTTATTAAGATTATATATTTATTAAGATTTTATATTTATTAAGATTTTATATTTATTAAGATTATATATCTATTAAGATTGTATATTTATTAAGATTTTCTATTTATTTATTAAGATTTTATATTTATAAAGATTTTATATTTATTAAGAGTATATATTTATTAAGATTTTATATTTATTAAGATTTTATATTTATTAAAATTTTATATTTATTAAGATTTTATATTTATTAAGATTTTATATTTATTAAGATTATATATTTATTAAGATTATATATTTATTAAGATTATATATTTATTAAGATTATATATTTATTAAAATTTTATATTTATTAAGATTATATATTTATTAAGATTATATATTTATTAAGATTATATATTTATTAAAATTTTATATGTATTAAGATTTTATATTTATTAAGATTTTATATTTATTAAAATTTTATATTTATTAAGATTTAATATTTATTAAGATTTTATATTTATTAAGATTATATATTTATTAAGATTATATATTTATTAAGATTATATATTTTTTAAGATTTTATATTTATTAAGATTTTATATTTATTAAGATTATATATTTATTAAGATTTTATATTTATTAAGATTTTATATTTATTAAGATTTTATATTTATTAAAATTTTATATTTATTAAGATTTTATATTTATTAAGATTATATATTTATTAAGATTATATATTTATTAAGATTATATATTTATTAAGATTATATATTTATTAAGATTATATATTTATTAAGATTATATATTTATTAAGATTTTATATTTATTAAGATTTTATATTTATTAAAATTTTATATTTATTAAGATTTTATATTTATTAAGATTTTATATTTATTAAGATTATATATTTATTAAGATTATATATTTATTAAGATTATATATTTATTAAGATTTTATATTTATTAAGATTTTATATTTAATAAGATTATATATTTATTAAGATTATATATTTATTAAGATTATATATTTATTAAGATTGTATATTTATTAAGATTATATATTTATTAAGATTATATATTTATTAAGATTATATATTTATTAAGATTATATATTTATTAAGATTGTATATTTATTAAGATTATATATTTATTTATTAAGATTTTATATTTATTAAGATTATATATTTATTAAGATTATATATTTATTAAGATTATATATTTATTAAGATTTTATATTTATTAAGATTTTATATTTATTAAGATTTTATATTTATTAAGATTTTATATTTATTAAGATTTTATATTTATTAAGATTTTATATTTATTAAGATTTTATATTTATTAAGATTTTATATTTATTAAGTTTATATATTTATTAAGATTATATATTTATTAAGATTTTATATTTATTAAGATTTTATATCTATTAAGATTTTATATTTATTAAGATTTTATATTTATTAAGATTATATATTTATTAAGATTATATATTTATTAAGATTATATATTTATTAAGATTTTATATTTATTAAGATTATATATGTATTAAGATTTTATATTTATTAAGATTATATATTTATTAAGATTATATATTTATTAAGATTATATATTTATTAAGATTATATATTTATTAAGGTTATATATTTATTAAGATTTTATATTTATTAAGATTTTATATTTATAAAGATTTTATATTTAATTAGATTATATATTTATTAAGATTTTATATTTAATTAGATTATATATTTAAGATTATATATTTATTAAGATTTTATATTTTTTAAGATTTTATATTTATTAAGATTTAATATTTATTAAGATATTATATTTATTAAGATTATATATTTATTAAGATTTTATATTTATTAAGATTTTATATTTATTAAGATTATATATCTATTAAGATTGTATATTTATTAAGATTTTCTATTTATTTATTAAGATTTTATATTTATAAAGATTTTATATTTATTAAGAGTATATATTTATTAAGATTTTATATTTATTAAGATTTTATATTTATTAAAATTTTATATTTATTAAGATTTTATATTTATTAAGATTTTATATTTATTAAGATTATATATTTCTTAAGATTATATATTTATTAAGATTATATATTTATTAAGATTATATATTTATTAAAATTTTATATTTATTAAGATTATATATTTATTAAGATTATATATTTATTAAGATTATATATTTATTAAAATTTTATATGTATTAAGATTTTATATTTATTAAGATTTTATATTTATTAAAATTTTATATTTATTAAGATTTTATATTTATTAAGATTTTATATTTATTAAGATTATATATTTATTAAGATTATATATTTATTAAGATTATATATTTATTAAGATTTTATATTTATTTAGATTTTATATTTATTAAGATTATATATTTATTAAGATTTTATATTTATTAAGATTTTATATTTATTAAAATTTTATATTTATTAAAATTTTATATTTATTAAGATTTTATATTTATTAAGATTATATATTTATTAAGATTATATATTTATTAAGATTATATATTTATTAAGATTATATATGTATTAAGATTATATATTTATTAAGATTATATATTTATTAAGATTTTATATTTATTAAGATTTTATATTTATTAAAATTTTATATTTATTAAGATTTTATATTTATTAAGATTTTTTATTTATTAAGATTATATATTTATTAAGATTATATATTTATTAAGATTATATATTTATTAAGATTTTATATTTATTAAGATTTTATATTTATTAAGATTATATATTTATTAAGATTATATATTTATTAAGATTATATATTTATTAAGATTGTATATTTATTAAGATTATATATTTATTAAGATTATATATTTATTAAGATTATATATTTATTAAGATTATATATTTATTAAGATTGTATATTTATTAAGATTATATATTTATTTATTAAGATTTTATATTTATTAAGATTATATATTTATTAAGATTATATATTTATTAAGATTATATATTTATTAAGATTTTATATTTATTAAGATTTTATATTTATTAAGATTTTATATTTATTAAGATTTTATATTTATTAAGATTTTATATTTATTAAGATTTTATATTTATTAAGATTTTATATTTATTAAGATTTTATATTTATTAAGTTTATATATTTATTAAGATTTTATATTTATTAAAATTATATATTTATTAAGATTTTATATTTATTAAGATTATATATGTATTAAGATTTTATATTTATTAAGATTATATATTTATTAAGATTATATATTTATTAAGATTATATATTTATTAAGATTATATATTTATTAAGGTTATATATTTATTAAGATTTTATATTTATTAAGATTATATATTTATTAAGATTTTATATTTAATTAGATTATATATTTAAGATTATATATTTATTATGATTTTATATTTATTAAGATTTTATATTTATTAAGATTTTATATTTATTAAGATTTTATATTTATTAAGATTATATATTTATTAAGATTATATATTTATTAAGATTATATATTTATTAAGATTATATATTTATTAAGATTTTATATGTATTAAGATTTTATATGTATTAAGATTTTATATTTATTAAGATTTTATATTTATTAAGATTCGCTTCGGGTAAAACACAAAAACTTCATTGCAAAGAATTGTAATGATTTGCTAATTTGTTTGACACGTGATTTGGTAAAGATATACATATCATAACGTTTCACATGTTTGTTTAAAATGAACAAATGACACACATATCTACCTACAATTAATATACTATATTTTATTAAATCGTAGTTTCTCTAATGATTTTTTAAAAATATATGTTAATGAGACGAAATAACTATTAATATATTCTTTAGATTATTTTACGTTTGAAAAATATTCAATTTTAATTTTTCTAGTTATAATTTATAATAAACTGAAAAAAAAAACTTCGACTGCTCTTTCTCTTTCTCTCTCTCTTTCTCTCTCTCTCTCTCTCTCTCTCTCTCTCTCTCTCTCTCAGTGATGTATTTCCCTCATCATCTCTCACTGTATAGCGATTCAACCATTTTGTCATGCGTTTGTCAGCACTTTAAAAACAGTGATTATTTTCAACTAATTTAAATAGTACACTTGCACACGCCTTAAACACGTGTGTAAACCAGTAAAATAACAGATAATAAGATAATATTGCAGTAAAGAGACTTTATTATTTTTGGTATACAACAACAATTTCTTAGCAGGCATGTCACAATTTACGAATTTTCAAATGAAATCAAAATGAATCAAATAGCGGTAATGGTTGTGAGTCAAGGAGTAAAATAGTATAGATATATAAGATTTCTTGTTGACGCTTTCAGCGATATTATCAAAAGCGAAACGTTGTTACTTTTATTTTTCTGCTTCCTCGGCTGTTTTTAAAGAAACTATAAGCTCTTTTTGTTATTCCTATATATGTATATATGAATGAGTTTGAGTCACCTCTTATTTTTTATGGGAAGTATTCAATTATTTTATTGTTAAATATTATTACGTGCACACACACGCACACACATATATGATTTTTATTTATATAGACAAGTATCACACACTAACTACACTAAACATGCTATTTTTTATTTATAAAAAATAAAATATTAAAACGTTAAATTAAAGTGGGAGGGGTGATAGAAAA
Organism: Euprymna scolopes; assembly: GCF_053919585.1. Taxonomy (NCBI): domain Eukaryota; kingdom Metazoa; phylum Mollusca; class Cephalopoda; order Sepiida; family Sepiolidae; genus Euprymna; species Euprymna scolopes. The sequence goes on along the minus strand of NC_136498.1, from coordinate 85,350,632 downwards.
AATAGATAAAAATAAAAATAGATGGCGGTGTGGGGGAAAGAGGGTGTCAAAACTTAATAATAAGAATAAAAAGGAGATAGAAGAAAGAAAGAAGAAAAGGAAAAGAAAAAAAGGAAAAGAGAAAAACCTGAAAGGCTTCATTATAACTTAATATTTCCCCGCTCTCTAAACTCGTTTGCTTTTGTTGACATTTTAATTTAAATGCTTATAAACTTGCCCTATTGTGTCAACTCCTCGCCCTTTCTAACTGTAATATAATGTAACTATACTGTCCCCTTACAAATCCCTTACGTCTTTCGGCTCCTTTTCTTTTCCTTTTTCTTTTTCCTTTCCTTTTTTCTTTCTTCTATTTCATTTTTCCTCTTATTATTAAGTTTTGGCAGCCCCTTTCCCCCACACCGCAAACTATTTATGAGTCTAAAACATCACTTGATATCACCCCTCCCACTCTAAGTAAGCGTTTTAATATTTTAATATTTTATATATATATATATATATATATATATATATATATATATATATATATATATATATATATATATATATATACATATATATATATGTGTATATATTAGCATATATTATATAAATTCAATATGGCGTAATGGAAAAAATATAAAGGTAACTGCAGCTTCTGTTCCAATATTCGAATTTTCACCATGTCGTATCACATTTTAATACTTTTTAACGGATTGATTGTTGCTATTTCTTCTGGTGGGTTAAAGGCATAATAGATTCCCTAATTGATATAATAATTAAGTGATTGATTTTGCTCTACGAAACAGATACTGTCAAGATTTGTATAAATCAACTGATTTAAAAGAATAAACTACAATAGATCTACTGGTATGGAAATCCAATGATTATTGGTCTTACAAAATACTATTGGCTGTAATATTTTATAAAGACAATCCCAGCTAAATAAAAAATACTTAATATACCAGTTACAGCAAATAAATCAGAATTTATTCATTTAAATTCTAATACGAGAAATGGTTAAGTTTCAAATCTAGAACTTTTATTATATGCAAGACAAAGAATACAATTCAAAAAAATACTTTTTGAATTGTATTCTTTGTCTTGAATATAATAAAAGTTCTAGATTTGAAACTTAACCATTTTATGTCATAGAATTTAAATTACTGGTTTATGATATATATATATATATATATATATATATATATATATATATATATATATATATATTAATATGTATATATATATTAATATATATATATTAATATATATTTATATATATATTTATTTGTAAATATATATGTAATATATATTTATATATATTTATTTGTACATATATATTTTCTCCCGCTTTTTTTTTCTCCCTCGTTGTGCCAACATTTTTAATCGTTTTTTAAACGTAAATAAATTTAATTAATGCCCCCGTACGTTGGCACATTAAATAAGTTCCCCTATAGAACTCTTTATTTTCGTCACAATATTATTTAGATTGCTATTGATTTGCTCCTGAAGAGATGATAGCCGAAAGAGCTCTCGAGAAACTTCCGCCTACCATTTTATTTAAAACATATATATATATATATATATATGTATATATATATATATATTAATATAGAGATATATTTATATATATATATATATATTTGCACATATATATATATATATATATATATATATTAATATAAGGATATATTTATTAACACATATATATATATATTTGCACATATATATATATATATATATATTCATTAATGTTTATATATATTTATTAATATATATATATTAATAAATATATATATATATATTTATTAATATATATATTAATATATATATATATATATATATATATATATATATATATATAGAATAAATGACAAAAATTTATATTCCAAAATTCATTTCCAATCTTATAGGGAGGTAACTCTGCCTGCACTGTATCTGTATTAAGTTAGTTTAATTATGGACAATTTACGATATAAAAGAATTTTCAGATTATACTAAACTTAACAAAACGTAAGTATAGTTTTGGAATTGTATGATATTAAAAATTATAATTGTATGTATTAATGTGTATGATTGTAATAGCTAATACATTTGAATTATGTATAGTTTTCATTTTGGATAAATTATTTAGTTACGAGAACTAATTAAAATGATCAATCGCTTTCTGTAGCTTAGTTTAGTTTCGTATATATAAACATGTATGATAGTTTATAATTTTGTTAATGTTATTTTCATAAGTATGTATACATAACTTAGAATTAATAAATTTATTAATTATTAAATAGAACATTTTGTTGAAGAGTCATAAATTAATTAAACTTGTTAGTACGAATAGTTGGTTTTCCTTTTTTGTAGCTTAGTTTAGTTTCGTATATACAAACATATATGGTGGTTTATAATTTTGTTGATATTATTTTCATAAGTATGTATGCATAACTATGAATTAATAAATTTACAAATTCTTAAATAGAACATTTTGGTAGTAGATTCATAGGTTGATTGAGCGCCATTTAAACTCAGAATGCGACACTAGTGTACTGGCGTAACTGTGAGCAAGGTCATTCAATTTTGCCTTGAGATCACTAGTTTTGGTTTCAGAGACTGGTGCAAGTCTCTCCGCTTGGGCATTTCAAATTCAAAGTACTTGAACCGACCATGGCGAATATTTTTGTGGGGTTCTATGAAGAGCGCTTACTATCTGGACCCATAAAACCATTAGTGTACTTCTGATATGTTGATGACACATTCTGTTTATTTAATAACCAAACTGAAGCAAACACCTTTTTCTCCTTACTTAATGGAATGCATCCCGTGTTAAAGTACACCTATGAGGGAGAGTGCAATTCATCCATAGCTTCCCTTGATGTATTGGTAACAAATACGCCATCCAGTTACCATACATCCGCAAACCAACATTTTCAGGATTGTACACTCGTTGGGATTCATTTTGCCCTAAAATCGTAAGATAAATTTAATTTGGACCCTAACACATCGTGCCCTTATGATTTGTTGCAAGTTAAAATTAGATGAGGAATTGGAACCAATTACGGATACTTTATCCAAAAATGGGTACCCACTAGATATGATTAGGTCAGTTATTCAAAAGAAATTGGCTGAATTCTCTCGAATTAAAGAGAATATAGTGGCCAAATGTCCAATTTATCTTCGTTTGCCTTGGTTGGGTACATTAAGTGAGAAGATTGTCAAACTAATAAGTTCAGCAGTTCATGGATATTATTTTGCTGCCAATGTGCGTGTTGTGTTCTCTATGAGAACTTTATTACCATCTTCTCGAAAAGACGTTCTACCCTCCCCCATCATAATAGTAACGTTATTTACAATTTTGAATGTGGTTGTGGTGCCAACTACTTAGGTCGAACGACATTAAGATTAGATGGAAGAATCCAACAACATGTACCCAGTAAAATTAGGAATGGAACCTACCGGGCAACAGATGTTGTTACTAACACATACGGGTCCTCAATTACTGATCATTTAATTAAAACCCCGTCTTAGTCGTGCTCATTCATTATATCACCTTAAGATCTTGGAGAGTATTCACGTTCGACTTAGAAAACCTTCTCTTTGCAAGCAAAGGGAATGCCTCCTGGGTGTGAACGTGATTAATCTCTAGGGTATTCAACCCTAACGCTGTTTTATTTAAATCGTTTTCCCACTTTTTTTTTCTCCCCGTAAATTGAATAAAACGCAATTTTAATCGCTTTTTCATTCTTTGTTTTAAAAATTCACTTAATACAGCTTTGAGAAGCGAGGGTCGAAACCGGTCAGCCGGCTCCTCATTTCTATTTCTTTCCACTCCTGTTCCCACCTTTTTCCCTTCTTTTTGGAGAGAACATTAAAGGAATATATTTATATCTATACAAATTGACTTTTAATCATGAATCATAAAAGTCTTTCCTTCCTAATTGCAATATTTAAATTTAGTATTCCTAAAAACATCATGAAATATTTGAAGACGAGGTACAATTCGAATTTAATTAAGAAATTAAACCCTATTCTAAAAATTAAAAGTAAAATTAGATCGACGCAAGATAATATAACATTCTTACATTCTTGTGTCAATAATAATGTGTGTCCTTCGTTTATTTTATTTAAAATAAAAAAAGCGAATTTGCAACCTGGATACAAAATCGAGAATGCGTTTATCCATAATTGTTTGGAAAAAACTAGCATTGAATTTAGAGAAATAAAAGAGTGAAAGTGTTTAATTATGGAGGGAAGTAGTGAGCATTCTTTCGTACTTTGCACGATATGTTGCAATTTTACAAGAACGAGATATTAAAAAAATAGTTCTTAAATCAAATGACAAATTGCGACACTTAATATATAAAAGTTTTGGGTGTACTACCAACCCAAACATTGGAAGTAACGTTCGTAATTTATCTTCCTATGACTTATCACCTTCAGAATTAATGGTACTTGATCATGGGTTAGATTTTTGTATTCCTTTGCCCGGTGTTAAACGAGAAGAGGTATTTTCGGAATTTGAAATCCTCAATGCCCAAGCGGAGAGACTTGCACCAGTCTCTGGAACCAAAACTAGGGATCTCAAGGCAAAATTGAATGACCTTGCTCACAGTTACGCCAGTACACCAATGTTGCATTCTGAGTTTAAATGGCACAAAGAGCATTTTGCAGTTATTAAAACTCTGCGACAAGACCCATCATTAGTCATTACTAGACCAGATAAAGGGTCAGATGTGATTATACTAAATCATCATTAGTACGTTGACAAAATGTCAGTAATACTAGATGACAAAGAGAAATTTGAAAAATTAGGCCCTGTCGCAACTCATGATTCAACCGCCTCGTTGGAAACCAAATTTCCAAAGAAACTGGTCAAGTGGGTCAAAAATGATGTACTTCCGACGAACGTAGCTAGTGAGATAAGATCCTCTGGATCAATCCGCCCAAGGTTATATGGTCTCCCTAAAACCCATAAAGCGGATATCCCATTAAAGCACATTCTCTCCATGACAGGGTCATCACAACACAGGGTCTCAAAATGGATCTTTGACATCTACAACCGGTTTTACAACATTAGAGTAAATAATAATGGAAATTCAGTAAATTTATTAACTTAAGGAGAACTGCTTATCAAGAACTTGTTTACATTGGACTTGAAGACAACTAAATTAAAGTCAGCTGGAAAGCAGGAAAACGGAAGACAGTTCCACAGGCGTGCAGTTCTAAGAAAGGCGCTTTGTTCATGGAATCTATGTTTAGGTTTAGGCACAGATAAAAAGTGGGGGGAATTATTGCTAGTGTTTTCAGCTAGACGAGTGTTTCTTGTGAAAGTTTGCCGAAAGGAGACCATAGACTCAGTCGAGCATTTGCCACGAAAATAATGATAAAGCAAAGACAAACTCGCAACATCTCTTCTGTGAGAAAGAGGTTGCAGGGAAGAGAAAAAGACATCTATAAGGCTACAAAATCTATTTTGAACTCTATCAAGGCAGGATAAGTCCTTTCTAGCAGCTCCTACCCAGATGTGGCAACAGTACTCCACCCTTGGACGAACTTGGCTCTTATATAGATAGAGAATTGCATCAGCAGTGAGATATCTACTGGATCGATAGAAGGATCCCACCATTTTTCCATTTCAGAACAGGAGTAAAGGTCAAGCCCAGAAGCTTGTCAGAACATGAGACCTCCCTAAGACGAGAGCCATTCATTTCAATTGATGCCAGATGGGGATCAGAACGTTGATGATGTAAAGATAGAAGCTTGGTTTTATATGCATTGAAGGTAATCGGCCACTTCTTCACCCATTCTACCACATGCTCAGGATCAGAGGAGAGAGAACCTGAGAAAACTTGGTCGTTTACAGTCTTAGATGTGCTACCATGAATCAGCATAAATGTCGATGAATGATGTGAAGATGTTATTTGGAAGATCATTAATGTAAATTAGGAAGAGAGTTGGTTGATTACTTCTCTATTTAACACAGATTCCAGCAACTTACTCATGACGCACAGGAGACTTATTGGCCTGTACTGAGAGGGAAATGAGCGATTCTCTGAATTCTTAAATACAGGGCAAACTGATGAGATTTTCCAGGGTGATGGGAAGCAATTCTCCTTAAGAAAATGTTTAAACAGTTTTGTAAGTATGGGTGCTAGTTCAGGTTGAAGTCTTTTGGGTACTATAATTGGAATACCGTCAGGGCCAGTTGCTTTACTGGAATCAAGGTTTTTGATTAGCTTGGCAACATCACATACAGATATTTGTATATCACATAGCATATTTTCTGATACAGGAGGAAATATTGGGGTTGGTGGCCTTGGTCGCAAAGGGTAGAATTAGCTGCAAAGTTCTTGGCAAATAGTTTGGCTTTGTCTGATGCTGACGAGATTACCTCAGGTCCATTTATGATAGTTGGCATAGAACACACGCTTCTGTTCAGGATTCTGTTTGCTATTTGCCAAAACTGGTGGGAACCAAGCCGCTGCTCAGCTGAGAGAGTGCCAAGCTGGATACAAGTTCTCTAATACAGAGGAAAAATGAACCACCTAAAGTACATGGACGACCGAAAAAGAACTAGCGACAGTAATAAATACTACCAGAAACTTCAGCCAGAATATGCAAATGGAGTTTGGTGTGGAAAAGTGCGCACTTCTAGTTATAAGAATGGGAAAACTGGAGACAACAGAAGGCATGGAACTACTCAACCAAACGGAGATGAAAACCCAAGGCGAATAAGATGCCTATAAATACCTGGCAGTTCTGGAAGCAGACACCATCAAAGCCACAGAAATGAAAGAGAGAATTAGAAAGAATACCTCAGGAGAACAAGAAATCTTCTAGAAACTAAATTATATAGCAGAAACCTAATAAAAGGTATAAATACATGGGCAGTATCACTAATGAGATACTCAGAACCGTTCATAGGATGGACAAAAGAAGAACTGAGACGCCTCGATCAGAAGACAAGGAAATCCATGACCATGCATAATGCACTACACCCAAAAGACAATGTTGACCGCCTCTACATGAAAAGAAAAGAAGGCGGAAGAGAACTAATTTATATAGAAGACTGTGTGCATGACACAAAAAAAAGAATTTGAAAAATACATAACGCAGAACACGAAAAGGATAATCATGGCCTCAAAGGACACTAAGAAAATAGACAAAACAGAAAAGAGAGAGATAAAGGATAAGACGAGAGAACAAAAATGGGAAGAAAAACAACTAAATGAGATGAGAATAATGAAAACGCTTGGACATGGATGTGAAAAGGACACATAAGCTGAGAAACGGAATCCCTAATAACTGCAGCACAAGATAACTCGTTAAGAACCAACCACATCAAGGCAAAGATCGATAAAACACAAGAAAACAGTAAATGCAGACTCTTTAGACAAGGAGACAAAATGATAAATCATATAGTAAGTGAATGCAGCAAACTGGCCCAAAAGGAATACAAGGACAGACACAACCACTTGGGAAGGATAGTACACTTGGAATTATGCAAACAACTGCATCTCAAACGCACAGAAAAGTGGTACAAACATAAGCCGGCAACAGTACTTGAAAACAAGAATCACAAAATTCTATGGAACATGGGCATACAAGCTGATAAACTCATTTAAGCAAAAAGACCAGATGTTGTAATAATTAACAAGAAAGAAAAAAACCAGTCAAATTGTACACTTTGCTGTTCCAGCTGACCACAGGGTGAATATCAAAGAAAAGGAGAAATGGAGCAAATACACAGAGCTAGCCAAAGAGATGAAAGGGATGTGGAAGATGAAGAAAATCAAAATAATACCTATTATAGTAGGAGCACTAGGAACAATCCTGAAAAACTTTGAAAAAAGAATGGGAGAAATTGGAATCAGAAGAATGACTGGAAAATTACAAGGAAAAGCAAAAATGAAAACAGCTGAAATATAAGGAAAACCCTTGAATGTGGAGACTAACACACACAAACCACAAGCGCTCACCAGACAAACTGATACAGAGACAAATCATGAAGTGCTACATGGGACGAAGAACATTGAAGCTGCATACCTATAAGGTCTCTAACCCCACTCCTATTTCCCTATTACCACATCATTGCCCCCCTCCAAAAAAAGAGTGAGACAGAATAGCCCAGTAGAGTCAAGAAGGAAGGAAAGACCAAGGAGTGAGCACTAGCCAGATCTCCACTGTATAAGTGCAAAGAGAATTGGGACCTTGGGGAAGCTTATTGCCACTCAAATTCCAGTAAAGACCAATGGTCGCTGCCAACGAGAAATCAATGGCAAGCAGCTGTTGCGATAATGAAAATTTATTTGCAAATCTTATCGAAAGAGGTGGAGTATACTGAAAAATCTGGCGAGACTTGTTGTAACTCAGCTTCCAGGGAACACCACAGGCTGTATTCAGTGAGATCTTTGATGACCTGTGTAAAACCTGGTGAGTCAATAATAATAATAATAATAATAATAATAAATAAATAAATAAATAATTGTGACACCAACCTTGGTTGGTAAAACACAATATGATTGTGAAGGGTTAAAGTGATAGAAGAGAGAACCATCTGTACCTCCACCAGAAGCGCACAAAAAGTACTGAAATCTTGAGGAGGCATGCTATAATTCCAAAGGAAACCGATGGTAAACTGAAGTTGGCATTAGCTTGCAGAAACTGATATGTTTATGCTTATGCAAACTCATGGAAGATGGGCTAAAATGTATTTGTAATGCCAGCACAAATTTAGGTAGACCATTATTTCAGAAAGAAACATCCTAGGTAAATATTCTGATCCATCCTTGTAGCAGAGAAATTTTCCAGCCACTCATAAAAGAAGTATTCGATTGTATACATGAATACATTGTTGCATATTTCTAGCAGAACATGCATACTCCTATGTTAACTAAGCAAACAATTCTGAGATATATTGCTGATTAAATATACCTGCTTTCATTTTTCACATCAACTTTCTGCAACATGTCATTTGTCTGATCCAACGTAGGAGAAAAGAAGAATTTTATATGAGTCATAATGGCATCCGGGGAACTTGAGCCGATGGCAATTCATTTAAGCCATATTAACTTTCCATTTTCAAGTAAAATATCCTCCAAGCAATAATTTCAGCATTTTGAATGTATTCATATTCTTTCCACGTTTTAATGAGTAGATTATATGTTTGAAAGCACATTAACACATTGGCGATGTTTTTCTAGTCACCTGATTTTGCTGTGTTTTAATAGCTTTGCTTACCAGAATTACTCTGCATTGTGTTAGAGATTTAGTAGAAATATCAAGAATTATACATAAATTTAATCAATTTTTCATTTAATTAAAACCATTTTTGAAACGTTGTAAAAATTTAAGATGCAATTCTGAATTTTTGAGATGAGATGTGAATGCTTGTGTTATGTTGATTATGTTGCGACCTGCAATGCAGAGCCAGCCCTCTTTTCCTTTGTAGAGAAAAAGAAGCATGTTTTAAACACCCGAAGAAGATCGCAGGTTGCAGCGACCGAAACGTTGTGCTAATAACACCCAAGATGAGAGTAGATTAATCAACATAACACAAGAATAATTTAAGATGTTTTTTATTTATTTATTTTTGCCTGGTGGTTGCAGAAAAACATATATGCCGTGCTAGTTCTCGAATTAGCCACTTCAAGATATAAAATAAACCTATTACAACCTATTGTCACCATATTTTCATATTATATTATCTTAAATTTCATCCATATTATTATAGATAGGTTATTATTCCATTAATATGTAAAACAAGATTCAGTAGCTCCGAATTTACTTGTTCCGAATTAAATATATATAAATGTTTGGCCTCGTTCTGACTTTGTATTTCTACAATTTTCATTTTTGTCACCGGTTTTTAATTTTTAATTGAATATAATTAATTTACCCATACTGTTTTAATGATCTTTTAATGGTTTTAGAATATTTTAATTTTGTAATGTTTTTCAAATTTACAACATTCTGGTGATTTCGAGGATAGGAGAGTCATATATATTTGCATGGGTATGTGCTTTCTTCTATTGTAGTTCCCTGAGGTTTTTCTGGATATAATATTGTTTGATTTTGAAAATAATTCTCAATCAATTGTCAATTGTTTTGTTTTTAAGTTTTGAAACTTTTATAGTTTACTGAATTTTAAATTCCGATCTAAAATAGTCCCAATTGGCTCAATATTTATATATATATATATATATATATATATATATATATATATATATATATATATATATATATATATATATATATATGTATATATATATATATATATATATATATATATATATATATATATATATTCGTCTAAAACAGGAGCTAATGTTCTACCAAACCAAACAAGTCAGATTTCTCAATAATTTTCGGAAGAGCAAGTATAGATGGATAATCAATATATCATTGTATAGTTTTAAAAATAAAAATATAATATGTAGGTAAGAATGATTGTATTTATTCGCATATATTATATCATAATATAACACACGCACACACACACACACACACACACACACACACACACACACACACATATATATATATATATATATAATGATTTCAACCTGTTCTGTTCTCAGGAAGCGATTCGACCCTGAATTACTGTCTCCTTTTTGTTGAGGGGAAGCTCCAAGGGTTTGAGTGCTTCTTTGCCAGTGTAATATATTTTCATTTGTCATTATACATTATTCTCAGGTGTTACATCGTTTTTGTTGTGTGTGGGGGGGTATATGGTCGTTTCTCAATTTACTATACTCTCAGGACAACCTTCTCCTTTTTAGATATCATGTATTTATGATGTCATTCTCTCAGCCATTACCTCTTCCTTTGAGGGTGTTTGTTTGTTAAGCATATCGTCCATCATATCTATTTGCTAGTATATGTGATGACAATTATGGAAATAATATTATAACGTGATGAAAATCAAAAAAGAGAAAAATTATTTATACTTTCATCAACATTTTGTCTTCATTTCAAGACTTTCTTAAAATGATTGATTTTAAGGTAACATACAAGTACAATATTTGAAAATATGTGGTGCGTTTGTGACGTGAAAGAATGTTTCGTCATTTTACTCAATTAGAATAAAAACAAATTTGGTGCAATTATGATTTGATTCACAATTAACTCCTATCACAATAGAACATTTCTGCGGTAATGCAGAAGAGAGAAAATTACACCCACAACTGCATTGAAAGTTTTTAAATATTCATCCCATATTTTCCCGGACTAGAAATATATTTATTATCTTCAGAAATCTTTTGAAACAAAAAGTACAGGTCTTGAAATAAAAATTAAACTTTGATTAACAAATCAATAGATATTTTTCTTTTTTTTTCAATTTATATGCACACACACACACACTTTTTTCAATTGATACACACACACACACGTTTTTCAATTTATATATACACACACACACACTTTTTCAATTTATATACACACACACTTTTTTCAATTTATATACACACACATGCACTTTTTTCAATTTATATACACACACACACTTTTTTTAAATTTATATACACACTTTTTTAAAATTTATATACACACACACACACACTTTTTTCAATTTATGCACACACACATTTTGTTCAATTTATAAACACACACTTTTTTTTCAATTTATACATGCACGCAAACACTTTTTTCAATTTATATACACACACACTTTTTACATTTATATACACACACACACACACACACTTTTTTCAATTTATACACCCATACACACATTTTTTTTCAATTTATACACACACACACTCTCTTTTTTCAATTTATATATAGACACACACACTGCAAACTAAGAATCATTATAATCGTGCAAATAATTATAGGTTTCTTCAGATCATCAAACCTCAGTTTTTTAATAAATTTTAACCAATGTGCATTGAAAATTTAAATAAAATACCAGTTAACAATCTATTATGTTTTTAGATAAGGCTTGATAAATTGTATTATTTGTATTATTCGGACTACAATTCTCATTTTGAATGTTATTCTAGTAATGTTTCAGCCAATGTAACATTCGCCCTTCTTCAAATGTATCTTGTCAAACTCTGGAATTTTTCTGTTGAATGCAGGAATCTACATGGAATTTTTAACAGAACACTTTCTCTAATTCACGTTCGTCTGTACTGATGATTGAACCTTCAGAATAATTTTATCTAGTACTTTATCCGTTACATCACAAGTCTTTGCAGACGATTCTAGAATTTGATGAGCTTTAAATCTATTCTTGTTTTTAGATCTACACTACTATGGATTATTTGAAATTCCAGCCAGATTTTTGAGCTCGGCAGAAAGATTCCTGAGTTTTATAAGGTACGCTTGAAGAAGGCCGGATGTTTTATTGTCCAAAATGTTATCAGAATAGAATAGTAGTCCGAATAATCCAATTATTTATAATCTTTTGTTTTTCAAAATATTAATTCAAGAGATTGAAAGTGTATAAAATTGGTTTGAATTCAAGTTTTCATTTACATATGTGTTTACTCCTGTTTTTAAACATTTTAACATTTGCAAATGACAAAAAATCTTAACATCCTAAAGATTCATAGGTCTAGTATTTTGTATACCTAACTAATATATGTTAAATTTGCTGACATGTTAAAGAGTCTCAATTACTTTTAAAAATGGCATTGATGGAAGCAATCAGAATTGATCTTAATCCTCCTTTTACGAAAGGTATTGAGATTAGCCATATAAACTTTTGAAAAGCAAATAATCTCGATGGGATTAATGGACTGCGATTGGTTAATAATAGATCAGAAAAATTGACGATAAATAGCTTTTGCCTTTGTAAAAGATTAACAATGGACACTGCTTAAATCTATATTCAGCCATGATGCAAAGAAATGATAGGAATACATGACTGACATTTTTCTCTTCATAGCGATTACAATAGAAATAAAAAAAGGAAAACGCTAACCAGCACTGTCTCAATAAGATTTTGTTATTCCAACGAAATAGATCTTTCAATGTCACAACATTAAGATATTCAGCTGCATCTGTGAATCAGCTCAGTAAACAAACAACCCTATATATATATATATATATATATATATATATATATATATATATATATATATATATATATATATATATGAAAGTGTGAAACTAGAGCCTTCACAGAGAATAATCTAAGACCTACACAATGATCATTTTCCATTCTGTTTTAATTTATGTCATCTCAATCACTTATTTGCTTTAATGGCGAAATAAATATAATGTAGATAATCTTCTATAATATAAATCTCACCTATCTGTATGTATGTATGTATGTATGTCTAAAACTTTCGACAGAGGCGACGGATTCCCACAGGATCAATATCGTTTTGAAGCTCGATCCTTCAGACGACAAATATTGAAAAATCGGCTAAAAACATTAATTCACCCTCAGCTTGGCAATTTTCTGCAGGGAGGGGGTCACTTTTTTGCACCAATATTTTCGAAAGTCATCCCCCAAGCTAGTCTTTAATAAATGCTAAAATGGAACAAGAATGTTTTTGTGGTAATATTGCTGCACAAGTATATGACGAGAAAAAAGTTATAAACTAAGGTTTGGCATTATTTAGTCTTAGTTATTAATTTACAATGCAAATGTATATTTACAAACTTATTTCAAACTAGCTGCACCCATCCACGCGTTGCTGTGGCTCAGTTTGGTTAAATAAAAAAATGAGGGGAAATGCATGTTTCATATATTTCTCAATACTTGTTGATACACAATATATTTGGATGTTCCAGTTTATGTACCAAGATAGAAAGTGTCTGATTTGCCGACTTTACAACACACAACATATAATTTTCTATGTGAGAAGCAATCAGTGTCTAGATGTAAGTAACACAATTGTAAAGATTGTTCCTGAACTTTGTTGATGATGATTAGCAAACGTCAATCGAATAGGGAAGTGCAATCTCTTAAATTGAAATAGCATTATTGTTGGAATCATTCTACGCTTGTTTGCTGATGGATGTTATTCCTGAGTTTGATTGGCAACTACATTCCACATTCTATGAGTATGATAACCTAAGTCTGATATTCTTCAGGGCATTTTAACTAAGAGAAAGACAACAAAAAATTGTAAACCATGTTTACAAAAGACAAAGAGGAAAGGTTTAGAGGATTGGTTTTAACTATTGACATGTATAATAATAAATTTAATAATAATAAATTTAATAATAATAAATTTAATAATAATAAATTTAATAATAATAAATTTTATAATAATAAATTTAAGCATTAATAATAAATTTAATAATAATAAATTTAATAATAATAAATTTGATAATAATAAATTTAAGCATTAATAATAAATTTAATAATAATAAATTTAATAATAATAAATTTAAGCATTAATAATAAATTTAGCCATCGATATCAATGAAAAAAGTGAATAAAACACTTTTTAAAGAACGTCTGTCATTTAATCCCACTGAAATTCAGGCTACAGAGCGGGAGTCACAGGCTTAAGCGTATCTGTAAGTCTGTTAAAATCAAAATGAAAAAAATTATTTAGTAAACCAACAATATTTAGTAAAAGATTGATAATAATTCATGAAAAAATGAGAAAAGAATGAAAAAATAAGTTTTTTAAAAGGGAATTGTTTGACAAACTGTTGTTTTTTGTGCAAGTTTTGAATTGAAGTAAAGAAAATTCAAAAAAGTATGTATAATGTACGTACCAGTCATGGAATGAAGATGAAATATATTAAAAAATCACATAAATTAATCAAGTATATTTTTATTCAAGCAAATCAAATGTTATGGCTAAGCGAGGTGTAGTGCTTTCGTCTGCCATGATGAAATTCGATCAAATAAAAACGGGGGAGATTACGCAATTCGAAGTGTACTCAGCATTATGTACAATAGTTTAGTAGTAAACTCGCTAAAGGTTGTAACTTTTTATTTACTTGGTAAAAAAAAAATTACTTGATCAATTTATATATTTTTGGAATATGACAATTTCGTTCAGTGATAAGTACATATTTTTATGTATCTTTTTTTTTAATAAGTAATTCTGAACATGCACATTTTGTTTTTTAAATATTGGTTTCAAATATAATAAATGAGAATATCTATAATCTATTTTCATCAAATAAATATTTACGTTTTAATTGTCAAATAAATTTTTAATGTGCCCTATTACATTAGTATGAGATTACGTAAAAAATATTAATTTTTTTTACAATGGAATCACCGCTTATCAAGACCTGGAGGCGACTAGAGGATAAGGATTAATAAGTGTACAGTAGTCAATGAGATAATATCGTAGTAATCGTTAGTAGTGAAAATTTAGTAAATTAGATTATTTAAGGCGACAACTCATCAAAACTTGTTTACATTGGACTTGAAGACGATCATATTGTAATCAGCTGGAATCTCTTAGGCAAGAGAGTTCCACAGGTGTGCAGTCCTAAGAAAGAAGCTTTGTTCAATTAATCTATATTTAGGTTTGAGCCACAGATAAGGAGAGGGGAGATAGTGGTTTCAGTTAAACGAGTGTTTTTCGTGAAAGTTTGGCAAGAAGGGACCATAGATTGGAGGTCAGACGAGCATTTGCCATGAAAATAACGATAAAACAAAGACAGGCTCGCAAGGTTTCTTCTGTGGAAAAGAGGTTGCAAAGAAGAGAAAAAAGAATCTCCCGCTAGGTTAGAAAGTCTATTTTGAACTCTGTCAAGCCAGAAAAAGCTGTTTCTACCCAGATGTGGCAACAGTACCCCACCCTTGAACATACTTGGCTATTATACAGGTAGAGAATTGCATCGGCAGTGAGATATCTACTGGATCAGTAGAAGGTTCCCACCATTTTTCTAGCGCCCTTGGCAACAGATTTTATGTACATGTTCCATTACAGATCAGGAGTAAAGGTCAGACCCAGAAGCTTGTCAAAACATCAAGCCTCCCCAAAACAAGAGCCATTCATATCAATTGATGGCAGACAGGGATAGGAGCATTGATGATGTAAAGATACAAGCTTGGTTTTCGATGCATTAAAATTAACCAGTCACCTCTTTCCTCACTGCATCCCATGCTCAAGATCAGAGAATCAGAGAGAACTTGGTCATTTACGGCTTTTGAAGTGTCGCCATAGTTGGTAGTGTCGTCAGCATAAATGTCTACGAATGATCTTAGAATGTGATCTGGGATATCATTGATGTAGATCTGGAAGAGAGTTGAGACCAGGATGGAGTCATGAGGGACTCTAGCATTAATAATGTGAGCTTCTGATTTCTGCCCATCAACCACTACTCTTTTGAACCAATTACAGAGAAATGATTTAATAATCGAAAAGACATTTCCAGATATACTATTTATATTTATGCCATAACCTATCAAAGGCCTTTGATATGTCAAGAGCAATAGCCCTAGAAACAAACCACATTGCATGTCACTGAGGACGTTATTTTGGTTGAGGTTTTTGATTACTTCCCTTTTTAACATAGATTCCAGCAACTTACTCATGACTAGAGCTGTGACAACAGCATATTCTTTTCATTGTTTCGACTCTCGAGTGTGTATCCGTTAATATCTTATATGCTTTTATATAGAGTGATGTGGTTCTCGGTTAATTAGCTGAGTCTAACTGTGTCGAATCTATACTCGAGAGTCAAAAGAATGTAAAGAATATGCTGTTGTCACAGTTATAGTCATGACGCACACGAGACCTATTAGTCTATACTGAGAGGAAGATGACTGATCACCTGAATTTGTAAATACGGAGCATACTGATGAGCTTTGCCAGGGTGTCGAGAACATATTTTATTTTAAAAATAAAATGTATGTGATACATTCATTAAACTAAATAATCATATTTCTAAAAAAAACAGTTTAAGGATATTTTGCATTCATTAATTACTGTGAAAATGTGTCTGTAAATAAATATATTTCAAAGAATATGTAAATTAACATACTTATGTGGAAAAACTACGTGCGATACATTCATAAAAGTAAATGAAAATATTTAGTTAAAAAGCAGTTTCTTATTGAATTCTTCTACAAGTGTAATCGCGGTTTCCTTTTTTTTGTAGTTTTAAAGTTTACAGTTTTTGTTATCAATGTTATGAATTTTTTTTTACAGTAAATGAAGTAGTAGAAAAAATGTTTTTGAGAAAAAATAGTTGCTTCCTTCTTTTATTACAATTCTTTGAATGTTTTGTTTAATGAAACAATTTTGCAATTATCGTAGAATTTTTCTGTTTTATTTATTTATTATGTTTTTTAATGTTAAAACGTAAATTTGACCGGGAAAGTAAAAAGGAATATTCAGTTTTGTTTTGTTTTGTTTTTATTGTTGTTATTAATGTTTTAAACTTTGAATCATCGTTCATTTTAGCGTCCAAAATTCTCGTACGTATGAATAATGGCTCCTTTCGAAAAGGCCAAAGTGAGCATCGCAAACCATCAAAAATTGTTAAAATAATGCCGATTATGCCGATTTTGTTTACGTGAATTTTTTATGTTTTATCGACAATAATTCGATACAAAAAAAAAAGAACATAAATCTTTTTAAAGAATTCTCTAGTTGAAGGCCACCGAAAGAGAAATTTTAAAAAATGGAGGAGGGGGAACAAAGCATGACCGTTCGTTAGATCTGGTCTCGAGAAACATCGATTTCGAAAAAAAAATTTATATTGTAATATTTTTTGTAATATATTTTATATATTAAGTATATAAAAACATGCATGCATACGATCTTATAGCAAAATTTCAAAGCAATCGTAAAAGTAATCTTTTAGATTAGCAATTAGTAATAAACGAACAAGTATCATTTATTGATATAGATTACGCTATGATTTTATTTACATTTAGAATTACATTTGTAAGACAATGTTTATTAATTGTTTTATCATTCTTTTCGACCTGAAAAATTAAATGTTTAACAAATGTCTTATATGTTTAAAAACAATTAACTATATAAGTGAAATGATTAAAAGTGAACACAAAAAAGATCCTCCACAACTGTTTAATAATAGCAACGGTTATAACAGTAAACTTCTTCATCTCATCCAACAGGGTATTTTTGAAAGTAAACAATAAACTTTTAATTATAAACAATAAACTTTTAATTATAAACAATAAACTTTTAATTATAAACAACAAACTTTTAATTGTACATTCTGTACTTTATAGGTTAATATTGTGTAACTATGCCTTCGTTATCACCAAAAATAAACTTACAAAACGTTGAAAGAGGGTTGCCATTTCCGGGCAATTACCAAAGAAAATATATCTCTCTCTTTCAAAGTTTAAAATATTATCTTCTCTTGAACAGATTCTATCAATAAAGCACTAATGTCCAGACTGGCGGACACCAGGATTCATTTAAACCATTCTTTTCGGCTCTTAAACAATCTCCTCACTACAAAGTGCATAATTAAATCATTCTGCTTACAATCGTCTATAGATATTCATTTACAATGAATGAAAAGCGATTTCATGCTGTCTTATAGAACAATTTTATGACAACAAAATGACAATTCTATTAGAGTGAAATCTGAAACAACTATTAAGCATCAGCTTTTGCCTGTCGATTGGTACAAACAATATTTTTCTTAAACAGTTTGATTTCATTATTTGTTTTATACAAAAGCTACCACAAATGCTATCTTCGTATAGCAAAAAGAAAGTTTGGAGGGAACCACAAAAAAGAAGCACTTGCTGCCAGGATTTACAGTTAGTAGCAGGGTTAGGAGAGTTATTTTTCTGTTAAACGTTAATGTTTAATTCTAATTCCGAATATTTGCAAAATAAGAATTAAAACAAATCACACAAAAGCAAAAAAAAAAAGAAAAATATGAGATAAATAATCTGCAAATTTATCGATAAATTTCATCAAACAAATTAGCATTATAAATTAGCATTATAAATTAGCATTATAAATTAGCATTATAAATTAGCAAGATAATTTTTAAAGGATTTAGACGTGGAATATTAGATAAGCAAAAAGCAATTGGTTGGCCTCATTTATTACCTATTTGCGTTTAAACTATTAATAATTAATGAAACTTATCAGTGTTTTTAGTTAGCATAAATACCAATTCTGAGCAAAGTAGGCATCTTTATTGCTACTGATTTAAAAAAAATGGCGATTATGCTCAGAATCGGTATTTACGCACATTTAAATAATTCAAAACTATATTTTCTTCAAAATAATTTATGTCAGTAATAGTAATGATACACAGAGTAATAGTAGTAGTAGTATTTGTGGTAGTATTTTGCTACAATGACGGCTATCATCATAAGTAGTAGTAATATTTCTTAAACAATTTCTTTCTTTTTCGCACAAAAGCTTTTCCAAGTGTTAACTAAAATAGCATCTCTTTTATAGGAAAGGGGATTATTTAGCTGAAGGTTCTTATCTCTAACACTTAAACGTTTTCCGAAATACTTTAATATTTAAATATTACATGGTAAAATGATTTCTTTTTATCTATCACGCTTCTGTTTATTTTCAAGAATTACATCATTAAACGCGCAAATTGAATGTTTTCCATATCTCACCATATCTTTCTCTCTAGCCGCCAAATCAAATTACAATTGACTTGAAGATGTACTTACATTTTACATTAAACACAAAGCCTCTATCAGGAACACAAAGCGGTGTTCAAAGTTACTTTTCACAAAGTATATCCAACAACAATGTCTGTCTATCTATCTATCTATCTCCTAAAGACCCTCACAAGGTCATAAAATTCAATATTGCTATACCAAAACGGAAATACAAAACATTTTATTTTTTCTTTTCAGTATGGTAAATTGTATATAAATGTAATAATACACAATGCTGGGCCTTTTTAGTGATTTCAGTTTTGATGTCTTTTTTGTGTGTGTTTTTGTGTTTTTTGTGGTTTTTCTTCAACTGCTGATTTGTTGTAACTGAGTGGATATTTCAGTTTATAATTATAGTTTTTATAATTTTTTAGTGTATAATTATAGTTTTTATAATTTTTTAGTTTATAATTATAGTTTTTATAATTGTTTAGTTTATAATTATAGTTTTTATAATTTTTTAGTGTATAATTATAGTTTTTATAATTTTTTAGTTTATAATTATAGGTTTTATAATCTTTTAGTGTATAATTATAGGTTTTATAAGTTCTGAGTTCATAATCATAGTTTTTTTTCTAATTTTTTAGTTTATAATTATAGTTTTCATTATTTTTTAGTCTATAATTATAGTTTTTATAATTTTTTTAGTTTATAATTATAGTTTTTATAATTTTTTAGTTTATAATTATAGTTTTCATTATTTTTTAGTCTATAATTATAGTTTTTATAATTTTTTTAGTTTATAATTATAGTTTTATAATTTTTTAGTGTATAATTAAAGTGTTTATAATTTTTTAGTTTATAATTATTGTTTTTATAATCTTTTTTATAATTATAGTTTTTTTAAAGTTTTTGTTTATAATCAAAGTTTTTACAATGTTTTTGTCTATAATTATAGTTTTTATAATTTTTTAGTTCATAATTATAGTTTTTATTATGTTCTAGTTTAAATTACAGTTTTTATAATTTTTTAGTTTTTAATTATAATTTTTATAATTGTGTAGTTTACAATTATAGTTTTTATAATTTTTTAATTTATAATTATAGTTTTTATTATTTCTTAGTTTATAATTATAGTTTTTATTCTTTTTTTAGTTTAGAATAATAGTTTTTATAATTTGTTAGTGTATAATTATAGTTTTTATCAGTTTTTCGTTTGTAGTCATAGTTTTTTTCTAATTTTTTAGTTTATAATTATAGTTTTTATAATTTTTTAGTTTATAATATAGTTTTTATGATTTTTTACTTTATAATTATAGTTTTTATAAATTTTAGTTTATAATTATAGTTTTTATAATTTTTTAGGTTATAATTATAGTTTTTATAATTTTTTAGTTTATAATTATAGTTTTCATTATTTTTTAGTTTATAATTATAGTTTTTATGATATTTTAGTCTATAATTATAGTTTTTATAATTTTTTGATCTATAATAATATAATTCATTAGAGAATAAAGCCATTGCGTATGATATTCTTCTCTTGTACACAACTTTCAGAGTTATGGTATTAGTAGTATCGTTCTTATCATTATTAGATTTTTTCATTCTGATCGAAACTTGCAAATAACTCTGAATTTTGTCTCTTAATTCTCTTTTCTTATCAATGCTGGTGTTCCTCAGCCTCTATTCTATTCCAGAGAAAGTTATTCAGAAGATTAACATCTATGCTGATAATACCACTTTCTATTTGTGTGTTATTTCTTGCCTATTTTCTTCAGACCAGTTGAAATATACAGTTGCTCTATAAGTTGCCGTGGCTTCAATTAGGGATTGGGTTACGAAATAGCTTGTTTCATTTAATTCTGTTAAGATTCAGCTTGTGTCTTTCAATTGTAGACATATGCCTTTTCTTCCTCTGACTCTCATGGATGACTGATTTTGAGAGAAAATCGACTCTGGTTTCTTGGGATTTCTTTCTCATCAAATTCTTCTCAGAGTTTAATTATTAAATGTTCTTTTTGTTTCTTGTCTCATCAGTTCTTTCTCCTCAAACACTTTCTCTCACAGGAAGCTATTCTCTATCACTACAAATCTACTCAGACCTGGTATGAAGTACTGTTATAATATTTGGATTGGTGAATATTTGTCCCATTTGAGAGATTTTGATAAGGTCCAGAAACGTATCTGTAATTTGGTTGACATTACTATTTCTCCTCTGCATCATTTATCTCACAAACGTGAATTTGCTAGTCTCAGTCTTTTCTAGAATTACAACAATATATGTGAATTGTTTGTTTCATTCTTTGCTTCCTTTATTCTAGCCTATCTGGCTCGTTGGACTAGTGGTTTCCATCATTTCACAATTTTGATATCCAATAGTAATATAGTTTCTCCATTAGCTTCTTTCAAAGAACTGTAGTCTTGTGGAACTATCTTCCTGCTGACTGTTTTCCTCCTACCTTGGTCTTTACACAATTAAAGTGAATATGCATCGTTTGTCTGTACAATAACAATGTGTTCTTGTTAACGCCATACATGAAATGGCTTCATCCGTTGTCTGAAGCGATTTCTATTAAAAAGGAAAAAAACTTAATGAAATATAATGAATTTATTATGTTAGTATAAACAATGCCAATGCAATGCCTCTTTTCATACACTGCGTACATGTAATGATCACAATCATATGGACGATCGTTTCTTAATTATAAATCCTGTGATATTCAAAAGATGTGCTTGATACAAATAATGGATTAGAATTACTGGAGAATCTTAAAAGACTAGACTCTGCATAGATGTACACTTTAACATTTACAAAGAATCATAAATTTGAATGACTTCAACATTATATAAAACAGTTTCTATTTTTTTACAGTAAGATCCAGATCCTAGCATTTTATCTTCTATATAAATAAAATGAACTCATTTTTTCCCGTCTGATTTTGACATTAATAGGATTAAAAATCAAGATATTTCATGCAAATATAATATGACCAAACGGCAGAACAATATCTGAGGTGTGTTATAGGCTTATTATTTCTCAAATTCCTCGATAATCTTAGATTTCTATACTTTTTCTGCTGAGAAGTCACGGCCAAAATCGGTTAAGATCAATGGAAGTGGTAAAATATTTTCTCTCTAATAAATTCCTCCTCCCCTGCCACCACTTAACACCGTTTGGGGATCGTTCACAAGGAACAGTTGAGAAGAGAACACCGGTTTGGCTTCGTAGTTCTTTCATGTGAAGTTATTTAAAATCACTAAACTAAGCTGCAGTGCTCTGTGGCGTAGTGGTTAGCGTGCTGGACAATTCCCATTATATTTTCACGTTCGCGCCGACCTACCGTAGTCGTTTTTTTTTTCCTAAACAACTGGACTGGACTTTTCTTGGTGGCCGAACTGTTAACGTTGCAGATGTTTTTTTTTTTTTTCACGCTTTATTTTCCTACTTTTACTCATGCTCCGGGTTTGATCCTTCCTACTTACCTACCATAACATTTTTTAAAACTCCCCCCCCGTCCCGGAAACAAACACGCGGGCAACGCCGGGTACCCCCGCTAGTGGTTATATAAAGTTATATATTTGTGAGTACTAGTTGTAAGAACAGATATATATTTCATATCAATTCAACTACTGTCTTAACAATTTCACTTTTACGAGTACTTTATCGATTACTATACAAAGTAAATCATCCCTCCTGAATTTAACAATACATGGAATTATACTTGTAGACAGTTTGAATAATTTAATATTGATTTATTGAAAATTTGAATCAGGTTTAGTTTCTTTTAAGATAACGAAAATTACGGAAATCAACTATTTTCATTCTTCCCATTTGGGATCAATTATTGTCCAAATCCTGCCACTTTCCAGAGTCTGACTTTTCGAGTAACTCGCATGAAGTATTTTAGAAAATCGAAATTTTGTAGATTGTTTTCAATTTTTTAAAAAATAACATTATATGCTATTTTAGCATTGAAATATAAAAATATACAAAAAAAAAATCGAAGTGGTTATCTGTAAAATGCTGCATGAATGAATAAATTTAAGATTTTTTATGTTGAGTAATTTTGATCAAGAATGAAAGCATTAGATACGTTTTCTACATAACTGACTGGATTTTCCCTATTCTTTTCTTCATGTTTATATAAGCAATTTGATTCATGCCAATGAAGTAGTATCATTGCCGTGATGAGATATAATTGGATTTGCGTTAAACATCTCGTTTCCAAGGCTTATATATCAGCAAGAGATCTGTGTCATGTCTACGTTCTACTCGACACTTATTAATTCATGTTTTATGAATGTTTCCAAACTTGTGAAAATATCTGATGCGCATTGTGGTCATCTGATCAGCATTCGAACACTTGATGGTCATCGATATGTACTAGCTGATGCACCTGGTGAATGAGAAACGATACAAATCATAATCAACATTCTTATTTACATTATCATTTCGGTCACATATTTTTGGGAGTGAATTTAATTCTTAAAATCAAATAAAAATTATATATGATAAATTATTCAGCGAATATTCACTATTTTTTATTCTTCAAAATATATTCGATTAAATCCATCATTTTCAGATTATAATACAATTATTTTGTGATTATTTTTTAGCAGAGGGTGCAGTTTTCTATGAATCTGGTATAATATTTTGTTGTAGACGAAGTAAAATTTTCACGTAAATTAAATTTAAATAAGCAAAAAAGAGAAAAATAATGATTTTATAATCATTTTTTTTTGCTATGAATTTTTAACTTTATTAATTAGGTATTTAAGGTTTAGTGTTAAAAACTTTTGATTGGAATTTAGAACCAAATCAACAAAAGAGAAGAAATGGTAAAAGAAATCGAATAAATTATACATTTTCTATTCAACTCTTTATATCATTAATACAAATATTGAAAGAAGAATTAAAAAGTGTATTAGGCATGCAGTCAAGTGAAAATAAATCACTGTTTTAAATATATATTTTATAACATGTCGGTATCTATTATAATGTTGCAATTATCAAGGATCTAATTTTATGATTTTGTCTCTAAATCTAAAAAGTAGGATTTAAATATACTACTACTACTACTACTACTACTACTACTACTACTACTACAACAACAACAACAACAACAACAACAACAACAACAACAACAACAACAACAACATAAATCAGTGTTATACTGAGAGGGACAAATTTAGGAACAATTCGATACATCAAAATACCTGATTACATTTTTGGTTTGGTTCATTAAGAAAAATAAAGTGCAAGATTTGTTAATTGTACCAATGGAATATGCTACAAAGCATAGAATTAAGTAGATAATCGCATATAAAAGTCTAGAATGACAGTAAGCACCAGAAGTTAAAATCTCGGCTTTATCTATCAAAGCTTGAAAACTGTCAATGAACAATTCAAACTTCCTAGATTTCTGAACACAAAGGAGGCTTGAGAGTATAGATTAAATGATAAATTTATTGGGGTTTGTCTGGTTAAATATTTACAATAATATAATCTGTTTACTTATATATTCTCCAAGGTTTACCAAAAAAAGAAAAAATTGGAAAGCAATTATTATTGATTAAAAAAGAAGTGCCCAGCAATAACAATTGGTTTAAAAAATCCACAACACAACATTAAAAACTAATTCAGAACTTGAAAAGATGTATCCAAAAAAGCACACATATCAGAATGGATGACCAAGAGTAAAACTACTTTTGTGCAAAAAGTCGCAGGAAAAGAACCCCACCCCCGAAACTAGAAGCTTATTACATGTTTAACAACAATGTGGAAAACACTAACAGCACAACTGAGGGTACACATTTAATATTCCCTTCATAATCACGGACTATTTCCCAAGGAACAGAAAGGATACCACAAAGGAAAAAGAGGAACACATGACCTATTATACAAAGACCAAAGGATATTGAAGGATGTAAAAGTAGAAAAAAAAACTTAGCCATGGCATGGATCGACAACAAGAAAGCGTATGACAGAATCCTAATAGAAAATGCAATGAAAACTGACAGGTGATGGACAATACATAACTGATATTAAAATACAAAGATGGATCTTCCAAATTGATAACCTCTCACCACTACTGTTAATCATAGCCATCTTGCCCTTTAACGATATACTAAGAAAATGCCAAGCTGGATACAAGTTCATTAATACAGATGAAAGAATGGACCACCTAATATACTTGGATGACCTGAAGCTATTTGCAAAAACCAAGAAAGAAGTAGAGATGCTAATAAACACAACTAGAACTTTCAGTCAGGACCTCTGAATAAAATTCGGCATGGAAAAGTGTGCACTGCTGATCATGAGAAGGGGAAAACTGGAAGCAACTGAAGGTATGATACTACCCAATTAAACGGAAATGAGAGCACTAGGTGAACATGATAACTACAAATATTTGGCCGTTCTGGAAGTGGACACTATCAAAGCAACAGAAAAGAAAGAGAAAATTGGAAAGGAATACATCAGAAGAACAAGAAAACTCCTTGAAACAAAACCATACAGTTGTAACCTAATTAAAGGTATAAACGCATTAGTAAAATACTCTGGACCATTTATAAGTTGGACTAAAGAAGAACTGAGCCATCGACCAAGAAACTCATGACAATGCACAATGCGCTACATCCAAGGGATGAAACTGACAGACTCTATGTTAAAAGGAAAGACGGAGGAAGAGGGCTGGTCTGTATAGAAGACTGTAAATGACACAAGAAAAGAATGAAGAAAATACATAATGCAGAACACTGAAAGAATAATTACTGCAGCAAAATACACTAAAAACTAAACAGAAATAGAAGAAACGAGGGATAAGACGAGAAAAGAAAAATGGGAAGATAAATAACTGCACAGACGACTCATAAGAATGACAAAAGATGAGAGCAACGAAAAAACTTGGACATGGCTACAAAAAGGAAACCTAAATAAAGAACAGAATCCCTAATAACATAAGATAACGCGATTAGAACCAACCGTATCAAAACAAGTATTGACAAGACACAAGAAAACAGCAAATGCAAACTGTGGACAAAGAGGTAAAGCAATAAACCACATAAGCAAATGCAACGAACTAGCTCAAAAGGAATATTAGAATAGACATGATCAAGTGGGGAAGGCAGTACACTGTGAATTATGCAGATAACCGAATCTTGAACACCAAAACAAATGGTACAAGCACAAACCGGCAGCAGTACTTGAAAATGAAAATCAAAAATTCTGTGAGACATGGATATAGAAACGGATAAACACATCCAAGCAAGGAGATCGGATGTCATACTAATTAACAAGAAAGAAATGTCTTGCCAGATTGTAGATTTTGACGTTCCAGTAGTCACAGTGAAAACCAAAGAAATGGAGAAATACACTGATCTGACCGGAGAGCTTAAAGAGATATGGAAGATGAAACAAGTCAAGATAACATCATTAATAGTAGGAGTACTAATAACAATACTAAAAAACTTTGAAAAAGAATGGAAGAGATTGGAATCAGAGGGAGAGCTAATAAGATAATAAAAGCAATGAAAACGGGTGAAATATTAAGGAAAACCCTTGAATGTGGAGACTAACACACATGAGCTAGAGGCACAAACTGGACATATAGAAAATGCTACAGATGTGAAACGCAAAGGGGCATTACATGGAATCATGAAAACTAAACTATAATTATAACTTTACCCTCCCTGCGTCCCTACCTTCCCCCTCTTTTTTGTGACTACTGCTGGATGGGTGCAAAAAGAACTGGGACTTTGGGGAAGTTTATTTCCACCCAAATTCCAGTGAAGACCAATGGTCGCCGCCACGAGAAATCAATGGTAAGCGGTTATTACGATAACACAAATTCATCTGCAATGGTTATCAAAAGAGGTGGAGAGTACTGAAAATGTGGGGAGACTTGTTGTCACTAAGACTTCAGAGAACGCCACAAGTTGTTCTCAAAACGAAATCTTCAATAATGACTCCTAGTGAGTAAATAATAATAGAGAGAGACTTCTTCCAAATATATGACATTAGACACCAGTTTTCGTTGGATCACCGAATTAAGCAACGTTGAGCCTGGATGGATGGGAATAGCAGGTGCTGCATATAGGAGGACGTCAACACCTCCCTACAAGAGCTGCAAAAATTTAATATCGTTATCTCCCCTGAGAAGGATATGCATGTAACTAGAGACGTGAATTTCTCATGAAACTTTTCAGATAGAGTCTCTGTTAGCACAACTGTTTATCAGAGTCAGAAAATGGCGGATGCTTTTGCACAAAACAAAGATTATTTGCAAAATTCTAAAAGGAACTAAAAAAACTGTTAAACATGACCAAAATCCTTGGCCAGATTATTTAAATGGAATCCAGAATGAAAATGGTGCATGGCTAAAGAGTAAAAGACAAAATTGGATACAGTTGAAGGCATGGAACTGCCCAATCATGAAAAAATTAAGGCACTTGGTGAACATGGTACCTAAAGATATTTTAGATTTCTGAAAAAATCAAATTAACAGAAATGAAAAAAAAGATTGGAAAAGAATTTCAGAAAGAAAACTCTTGGAAACTACATTATATAATAGAAACAGGATACTAATAACAATGCATAATGTACTACACAAAACAAGAATCGAAAATAATCATAAAGTGTGGAGAATGCAACACACATATGAATATTAACCAGCCATAAGAGAAAAACAGAAAGAGCATTTACAAATGAATCCAAGTGAACTGAAATTTCATGAACTAAACCCCCCCCCCCAAAAAAAAAGAGAAACAGAATTCAATGTGATGGCAACAGTCTCGGTTGATACCACACAAAATATACGTTGAGGATCAAGGAGAATGAAGAGGGAAAGTACTAACAAAACTTCAACTAAAAATATCAAAGAGTACTGAAACTTTGGGGAAGTTTATTGTCACCCACTTCCCAGGAAAGACCAAAGGTTGTTACCAGCATTAAAGTAATGTTAAGTGACTGTTGTGATGATGCAAAATCATTTGCGATGGTTATCACAAGAGGTAGAAGTACATGAACTCTTGGGAAACTTGTCACTCAGACTCCAAAGAACATCACCAGTTATTATCAGTGAGCAGTTTTTGATGACAAACTGTATGAAAACTCTTAGTATATAAATAATAATAATAATAATAATAATAATAATAATAATAATAGTCATCACATTTGTCATAATAGTGTACATTAATGGACCGAGAGACTGAAACATTTAATCCTTGGTAGAATTATAATAGTAATAGATGTCTCTTTGCTAAATATTCAGCATTATAAGGTAAGAATCAAGGGTAAGTGGAGCAATCGAAGGATTAATTGGCAACCTCCCTTACATTTTGGTGTAATATAAAATTAAAAAGGAACGTTTGGGTCGTTCTCAAGTACACTCAACCCATTTACGTTATTTTTACTCAGGTCCACTTAGTAAACCCACTGCTTACAAGCAATTTGCTAATATTGTTAGAGAAGATCGATTTGTTTTTAGGCAGAACAAGTTTTTGGACTTCTGGTGTCCCTGATTGGTCACAGCATATTTGTCTCTATCGCTGAAAAGAAACTGCGTAACATGTAGAATACATAAACTAGAAATTCATTTTCTGGTGGCTAAACAAATTGCCTTTTACTCACAAATGTAGAAAATGATAGAATTTCCTAAAGTTCTATCCAACAGAGAGGCATAAAACCGGGAAAACATTTTGTAAGATGTTTGCTGAAGATTAAAGCTGTGTGGATAGATAAAACACTGAAAGTTGGGAGAGTTGTGTAAAGATGGGCGACAAGCCAAATAATTATTCCATTATCGCGCATAAAGTATTTATGGTATTGATTAATCTAAGACATTAAACCAAACAAATCTTATGTTTTTGTTCATAAAACAAGGCTAACGTCTCTTTATGATGTTGGTATCTTACTAAACTAGTTGAAGTAGGTATCCGATTTGTAAGGATATGTGCAATGAAAAACGAACAATTGTTAAATCTGGAGAATAAATTTAAAATCTTCACTTTTTCTTAAGACGCTTGTTGATCCAAATGAAACCAGTAGAGCCCTCGGTTTTTATTATTTATTTGTGTTTAATTTGTTTTTGCTCTTTCACACACTGACACACATATATTTTTATTGTGTATCTATCATTTTATAGAGAAAATAGTTATCCACATACACGTGCTTCACAATTAGAGCAGCTCATCAGCGTTGGCAATGAAAAGATTCAAACCCTCAATCGAGTGGGTTATCCATTATCCCACAAATCTGTCTGAAATTACGTTATAATTAATCATTTATACGCTTATGTTGTTATTGTTAGTGGTAACTGGCTGTACTACTGATATTATTTGCTCCCAGAGTATTTGAGTTTTCTCCCTTACATATACAAT